>NC_133658.1:781648464-781812324 GCF_037893015.1 Macrotis lagotis
TGTTCCTTTTTTCAGGAGGTATTTGTGTTTAAATTAGTTACTTTTAAATTTTGGAGAAGAGATGAGAAGTCTAAGAGGTAACAAGATCAGACAAGATATTTGTTTTTTTCTAAATTAAAGGGAATAGTCCTTGAACTTTGTTCAAACTCCACAGCTCCTTATTTGGATACAGATGGCACTCTCCTTTGCAGACAGCCCAAAATTGTTTCCGATTGTTGCACTGATGGAATGAGCAAGTCCTTCAAGGTTGAACATCACTCCCATGTTGCTGTTAGGGTATACAGTGTTTTTCTGGTTCTGCTCACCTCACTCAGCATCAGTTCATACAAATCCCTCCAGGCTTCCCTGAAATCCCATCCCTCCTGGTTTCTGATAGAACAATAGTATTCCATGACATACATATACCACAGTTTGCTAAGCCATTCCCCAATTGAAGGACATTTACTTGATTTCCAATTCTTTGCCACCACAAACAGGGCTGCTATAAACATTTTTGTACAAGTAATGTTTTTAACCCTTTTTCATTATCTCTTCAATTCTAACATTCTTAAGAGTACTTCCAGGTTCTACACTCAAGACTTGACCTTACTTTCCTAGATACCTTACTTAAGAAGGGCTATACAATAGGGACAGGGAGTAAGAAAATATTTACAAGGGTTAAACATAAATAGATTATCAAGTGATCTTGCCTTAATCCATACTTTAGTCAATGAGTGTGTTTGGGGTCCTAAATGGAAAAAGGAAGAGAATGTAACTGATACTTTGGTTGGAGAGGCTTGTAGGGCTCTGGTTGGACTACTATGGAGACAGAGGGTGTACTTAAAGGAACTAGACAAGAAAACATCATGAAAAGATTTTATTTTGATTGACACTTTAGCTACAATTGGAAGGAGTATACTTGGGAAAAAAGTATAAATAGTTCATGAAATGATTTGGCTCTGCATGATGTTTTGTCTCATTATGATTGTTGTCCATGAAAGGTACTTGAAAAGGGCATATGGTATAACTTTAATATAATTTAATGTGATTTATGACTCTTGGGAAGTGTTTCTAATGAGACAGAAGAGGGTAAGATACTTAGTGGTCATGAGGTGATGCTGCCTATCAATCAATCTACCAATCAACCTTTTGAGAACAGTATTTCTATCAAGACAGATAAAAGAAGTACATTTGACAAAGGAAGTTGTAGGTTCAATACAGGGCTGAAACAATACAAACATAAAAAGAAGGAGATTGTACTAGGAGAAAGTTAGTCATTAGTAGATAAATAACACCAGGAGAAGAGGCACAAAAACTTATTACAGTAGAAGGAAATAAGGGAGGGTGTGAACATTAAGCAAATCCTACTGAATAGATTTTTCCCAGAGAAGGAATAACATACATTTCAAAAATTTATCCTATTCTACAGGGAAGATGGGGGGAGAAAGGGAAAGAAAGGAGAAGAGATTGGATAAGAGGGAAAGGGAAAGTAAAAGTAAATTAAAGTTAAAATTTAAAAAGAAAATTTAAAGGGAAAAGGGAGCAATGAAGAGGAATAATTTCCTTTTTAAAGGGGAAAAAGGAAAGAATAAAGAAGGGAAAGACACAATTAGTACACAAGAATATGGAGGGAAATACACAGTAATTTTTTTTTGCAAGTCAAATGGGGTTAAGTGGCTTGACCAAGGCCACACAGCTAGGTAAATATTAAGTGTCTGAGGCTGGATTTGAACTCAGGTACTCCTGACTCCAGGGCCAGTGCTCTATCTATTGTACCACCTAGCTGCCCCACAGTTAGTAATCTTAACTGCAAATGCTATTGGGATGAATTCTGCCATAAAATGAAAACTGATAGTAAATTGGATTAAAAACTAGAATCCTACAATATAGTATTTACAAGAAATGCATTCAAAGTAGAGAGATACTCACAGGGTAAAGGGAAAAAGGCTGGAGCAAAATATAATATGCGTCAATGAAAGTAAAAAAAAATCAAGGGTAGCAATACTGATCTCACTCAAAACAAAAACAAATGTAGATCTTGCTTAAAAGAATAATAAAGGAAACTTAAAAGACAGCATAGGTAATGAAGCTATAGGATTATTAAACATATATGCATCAAGTGGTATAGAAACTACAATTTTTTTACAAGAAAAACTGAATGAATTACAAGAAGACAGACAACAAACCCCCCTCTCTCAGAATTAAACAAATCTAACCATAAAATAAACAAGCAGGAAGTTAAGAAGGTGAATAAAAATCTTAGAAAATTTAGGCAAAATAGACCTCTGGAGAAAATTGAATGGATAGAAAAGAATACACCTTTTTCTCTGCAGCACATGGCACCTATATCACAATTGACCATGTACTAAGGCATAAAAAAAAAACCTGACAAATTGTAGAAAGGAAGAATAAATGCATGATTTTTCAGATCATAATGTGCCATGGAAAATAAATAAACTAATTTTAAAGTATGAGTGGATCAAATAGCAAATAGAAATTATAAACCATTTCCTTCAATAAAATAATAGCAATGAAACATACTAAAATTCATGGGATATGGGAGAAATATTATATCTCTAAATACTTATATAAATAAAATAGATAAAGAAGAGATCAATGAACTGGGCATGCAACTAAAAAAAGCTAGAAAACAGAACAAATTAAAGATCTCTAATTAAATACCAAATTAGAAATTCTGAAAATCAAAGGAGATTTTAGTAAAATAGAAAGTAAGAAAAGCATTGATCTAATAAATAAAGTTGATTTTTATGAAAAAACAATAAAATAGGTAAACTGTTGGTTAATCTGATTTAAAAAAGAAAGACTATCAAATTGCTAGTATCAAAAAAAAGGGTGGACTCACACCAATGAGAAAGAAATTAAAGCGATAACTGAGAGCTATATTACCCACCTATATGTCAATAAATATGACAACCTGAGTGAAACGAATTGATATTTACAAAAATATAAACTACTCATATTACCCAAAGAGGAAATAAAATACTTAATTCCACTTCAGAAAAATAAAATGAAAAAACCATCAATAAACTCCCAAGAAAAAGTCTCCAGATTCATATTAATTTACAAGTGAAATCTCCAAAACATTTAAGGAACAGCTAATTCCAATTTCATATAAACTATTTTTGAAAATAGAAGAAAATGGAAGTTCTGCAAAATTTCTTTTATGACCAATGGGGTGCAGATATCTAAACCAGGAAGAGTCAAAACATACAAAGAAAATTATAGACAGATCTCCCTAATGAATATTGATGCAAAAATCTGTAAGAAAGTTTTAGCAAATAGATTACAAGTTTTTTCCCTAGGAAAATATACCATGAATAGATAGGATTTATAAAATGTAGGCAGGATTACCCTGACTATTCACCAATGAGGGGAGAGGGGTGGAAAGAGAGTGTGGGAGGGAATTTTGTAACTTAAAAATATTTATAGGCATATGGATGAAAGTTGAAAAACTTTCATAATATGTATTTGGAAAATTAAATATAAATAAAAACTAAAAAGTAGGCAGGGATGGTTCAGTGTTAGGAAAACAATCAACAAATTAAACATTCATTAAAAAGCTCAAGAGAAATCACAAAATTATCTCAATAGATGTTGAAAAGGCCTTTGACAGAATACAACATTCAGTCTTATTAAAAAACACTAGAGAGAGGGAGTCTAGGTGGCGTAATGGATAGAGCACTGGACCTGGAGTCAGGAGTACCTGAGTTCAAATCCAGCCTCAGACATTTAATAATTACCTAGCTGTGTGGCCTTGGGCAAGCCACTTAACCCCATTGCCTTGCAAAAACCTAAAAAAAATACTACAGAGTATGGGAATAAGTGGAGTTTTCCTTAAAATAATAAATAGTATCTATCTAAAATATCAGCAAGCATTATATGTAATGGGGATCTACTAGGAGAATTTCCAGTAAGATCAAGAGTGAAACAAGAATATCCATTATCATTATTATTATTCAATATAGTGTTACAGATGTTTACTTTAGCAATAAGAGGAGAAAATAAATTGAAGGAATTAGAATTGTCAGTGAGGAACTAAAACTATCACTCTTTGCTGATAGTATACTTAGAGAACTCTAAAAAATCAGCTAAAATGGCTTTGGGTTAGAAAAGGAAATTTCATTTCAAGTAATTGTAGACAATATAGAATGCTTGGGAATGTATCTCCCAAGAAATTCAGAAACTGCATAAACACAATATTTTTTCACACAATGTCAGATCAAAACAATTAGAAAAATGTAAATTGTTTATGGTTGACCTGAGCTAATATAATAAAAGTGATAATTCTACCCAAATTAAACTACATATGCAGTACCATATCAAACTACCAACATCCTATTTTACAGAGCTAGAAAAAAAATAGTAACGCAATTCATCTGGAGTAACAAAAGGTCAAGAATACCAAGGGAATTAATGAAAAAAAATACAAAGGAAGGTGGTCTAGTAGTACCAGATCTAAAACTATCCTATAAAGCAAGAGTTATCAAAACTGCCTGGTACTGGTTAAGAAATAGAGTAATGGACCTGTGAATTAGAATAAGTACAAAGATATAGCAGTAAGTGGTAGTAGCAAACTACTGTTTGACAAAGCCAAAGTCGCTGGAATAAAAGCTCACTATTTAACAAAAAGCATAGGAAAACTAGAAAATATTATGGCAAAAAAACTAGGCATAGATCCATTTCTACATATGAAAAATGCTCCAAATCATTACTGATTAAAGTACTCCAATTAGAACAACAATGAAGTATCATCTCACACCTGTTAGATTAGCCTAGATGAGAAAAAGGGAAGATTATCAATTTTGAAGAGGTTGTGGGGTGATTGGGACATTGATGCATTGCTGGTGGATTTGTAAATGGATCCAATCTTTCTAGAGACCAATATGGAACTATACTATTCCCAAAGAGCAATAAAACTGTTCATACCCTATGACTCAGCAATTCCAATTCTAGGACTATATCCAGAAGAAACTGTAAAAAATGGGAAAAGTCCTACATATTCCAAAATATTAATAGCATCTCTTTTTTATAGTGTTAAAAAATTGGATATTCAGTCCATCAAATAGGGAATGACTAAGCAAGTTATGGTACACAGAAACTATGGACTATTATTTTTCTATAGGAAAAAATAAATGGTCAGACTCTAATGGAATGACTTACTAGATCTGATGCTGAGCAAAAGGAGCAGAACCAAGAGAACAGTGTAAACAACATTGTGAGATGAACAACTGTGTTGAAAGCAGCTCCTCTCAGCAATTCAGAGAGCTAGGACAACTAAACTGACTATGAACCATATTATACCCATCCAGAGGAAGAAAAACAAAACAAAACAAACAAAAATAAAAACCCTTCAGAATCTGATGAATACTTTATGAAAAAATAACTTTTATGTGTCTGTTTCTCTAAATCTTAATTCCTCATATCCAAAATGACAAACCTATAAATATGTTTAACAAAAATATGTATGTGCAATATTAACCTGACTGTATGTTGTTGAGGGGAGGGGGTGGGAAGGGAGGGTGGAAGGACATTTTGTAACTTAAGAACATATATATGGGGAGCTAGGTCACACAGTGGATAGAGCACCAGCCCTGGAGTCAGGAGTACCTGAATTCAAATCCAGCCTCAGACATTTAATAATTACCTAGCTGTGTGGCTTGGGCAAGCCACTTAATCCCATTGCCTTGCAAAAAAAAAAGAACATATATATATGTCTGTGGATGGATGAATATTCAAAAACTTTCATAACATATTTGTAAAAATAAAATATAAAAAATACCCAAATCCCACACCCTCTTCCAAAATAAGGTCAAAATGGGTACAGGATTTAGAAATAAAAGGCAGTGCCATAGGGCAACATCATAGGGCAATGCTAAGGAGCAATGAACAGATTAAGAAATGCTCTATCTGTTGTATCTGTGGAAAAAGGAGACATTTATGACCAAATAAGAAATAGAGCACATTATAAAATGCAAAGTGGATAATTTTGACTATTTTAAATTTAAAGATCTTGCACTAATAAAACTAATGCAGCCAAGATTAGAAGGAAGAAAGCTGAGAAACAAATTTAACAGCTAAGGTTCTGAAAAAGGTCTCATTTCTAAAATATCTAGAAAATTGAATCAAATTTATAAGATTCCAAGTCATTCCCCAATTGGAAAATAGTTAAAGGATATGGACAGATGGCTTTCAAACAAAGCTATACATAATCATATGAAAAAATGCTCCAAATCATGACTGATAAGAGAAATGTAAATTGAAATAACTATGAGATACAACCTCACATCTATCAGATTGGTTAAGATGACTAAAAGGGAAAATGATGATGCTGGAGAAGTTGTAGGAAGATTGGGACATTAATATACTGTTGGTAGGATTGTGAACTAATCCAACCATTCTTATACTATGCCAAAAGAAAAATAAAACTGGCCATACCCTTTGTCCCAACATTACCCCAATTAATAAGTCTATATTCAACAGAAACTTTAAAATATGAGAAAAGTTCCACATGTTCAAAAATATTTATAGCAGCTCTTTTTGTAATGGCAAAGAATTGTGCATTGAAGGGATGCTCATCAATAGGCAAATGGCTGAACTAGTTGTGGTATATAAATGTTATAGACTATTACTGCTCTACAATGAACCATGAATGGTTGGATGTAGAGAAGCATGGAAAGATATACATGAACTGAGGCTAAGTGAAGAGAGCAGATTGAGAGAATATTGTACATTTTAATGATAACATTGTAAGATGACCAATATGATGGATGCAACTCCTCTCAGCAGTTCAGACATTTAGGACAACCCTGGAAGACCTTTTTATGGACAATGCCATCCTCATCCATCCAGAGAAAAACGAGCAAACAAACAAAAAACACAGAATATGAAAGGATACCATGCTCACTTTTAAAAAACAACTTCTCCTATGTTTTTCCTTCCTATCTCATGGTTTCCTTTCTTTTCCCCTTGGTCCTAATTCCTCATACACAAAATACCTAATACATAAATATGTTAAACACAAATGAATATGTACAATGTGCACTAAACTGTTCACTCCTAAGAGGAGGGAAGTATGGAGGGATGATAGTAGAAAAGTGTGTAACCTACGCAAGTGAATGAAAGGTTGAAAAACTTTCATAGTATATAATTGGAAAAAGAAAAGAATTTAAAATAAATGTTAATAGCATACATAGATTCATTGACATTTTTGAACCATTCTCCTTCTATCAACTGCAAGGAAGGTGAGCAAAATTATACTGTCAATCTTTGGTCATAAAAGAGAATACCTTGATGTATTAAGTCCTGCTACATGAATAATTTATGAGCTTTTAAAAATGTAAATTTGAGTCATGTCAAAACACAACATAAAAATCAAAAATTGTAATGAAATAAGTCTACATGTAGATTCTGAAAGATAGTATTTAAAAGTATTTTAATTAATATAGGAATAACACTAACAGTTCACTAGAACAACTGGCAAAAGTAACCTGACTTCTAAAAGTTCCCGCTCTAGAAACAGGGAAAATATTTGAAAGGAGAGAACAAGGTTCAATCATAAAAATGAATTGAATAAGGCAAATACCATTATAACTATCTGGTATAATAAGTAGAACACTGAATGTTGAATCTGGAAGACCTTAGTTCAAATCCTGCCTCACATACTAAAGAGCTAAAACCTGGGTCAGTATTTTCACCTCTCAAGTTTCAGTTTTTTCAGTTGTAAAGTGGAGATTTCAATAGTAGCACCTCACATTATTACCGTGAGGGTGAAATGTGCACTTTGCAAACCTTAAAGTGCATATTGTGTTAGCTATTATTACTATATAGATCATAAATTCACCAACTGTTATCAGAGTTCAAATCCTAATCTTGATAATATTGTGTCTGTGCTCATGAACAAGTTATAAAAACTCCCAGTATCTCAAGTTTCCATCTATGATTATAAGTATTCTAAGCTATAAATGACTATTCTGCATATGGGATGAGAACTTCCATAATGGAGACTCTTAACAAGAACAAAAAGGTACAAAAGCATTTCTTAAAATTCGTTTAAGCTTTCTCTTCTTCTTTGTAGCTATCTAACATTGAGATAATTCTAGATTTGAGAACTCAAAAATGCAAACAAAATCTTTTACTTGTAATTCCACAAAAATCTATCAAATAAAATCACTGAATATTATTCAAGTGATTAAACAATTAGTTGCTCATTTTTAAGCAGAGTTTTAGGCAGTGGTTAAGCACTGCAAAAAGGAATTTTTTTATAAATAGCCTGTCTTCATAAATGGCATCATGTTGTCCATATAAATAAAAATATTATGAAAAAGCAAACTGAGAAAAATCATTTTATAATATTAAAAAAAATCCTACTGGGACTTTAGTGAAAACTGAAGTTTCTGGATGTTCAGTTTAATTTATCACATTATATGTCATTCATGATAGAAAACTACAATGTCTGGATTAGGCATTCAATAGAAATTCAAAGTATTTTACTAATTGCAATTGAAATTGTTGAGCACATCAGTATTATAATATAATAACATATTTCATTTAAGTCTTATTTCAAAATCTAAATTTGGTGATTGTCTCTTTTATATTTACTAATTTTTCAATGAATAAAGTAAGTTTGAATTTATATATTTATGATAAAATTCACAGAACAGGCAAAACAGGCAAAACAGACAAAAAATTTGGATGTAATGGTGGGAGTATATATTAACATAATCTTCAAATGGATCACTAACAGGAAAACACTGAATTTTTCTGTAAAATATATTTTGGAAGCTGTTCTTTGAATGGGTATGATTTAGGGATAGGGTTGTGAGGTAAATTAGAGGACAAGGATTGGGTCCAGGCTCTGTCACTATTGATTGATTTCTAGTTAATCAGTTTGCTTCAGTTTCCACATATAAAATAAATGAGTAGGGCATATCATTTTTAAGTTCCCTTCAGGCCTAGGGATCTTTTAATATTATCTATTACCCATTACTTTAAAAAAAAACATATCATAGAGAATTCTCCCTCCTCCCACCACCATCCCTAAAGGATAAGTATCCCCCAACTATCTGCCCCAATAAATCTTTTCTTTCCATGTATTCTCTTTCCTGGGTAAATTATCTACTTCTATAGCTTCCATGCATCTGTATATGATGTCTCTCAAGTGCCCATCTTTAGCTTTAAATTTTTCTCTAAACTTTAAAAGAACATCTCCACTTGGTTGACTTGCCTCATATTTAATATATCGTCACTCGATTCACCAACTTTTCCCCAAAAATCTATCTACTCTGCCCTGACCACAAATTACAAGATGACCATCAACAGGATGTTCTTCAGGGCAAAATTCTAGAAAGCATATTTGCAGAGAGAAAAGAGCCTAATGATGACAGTTTCTCTCATCTCAAAATTTTCAAGGATATATGGCCTTCAGGTTGGGGGAGAAGTAAATGATCATAGCTTCAGCACTAGAAGAGACATCAGAGGTCAGCTAGTCTAGTTTCTTCACTTTATTGATGAAGAAACTTAAGCCAAAGGCTAAATGTCTTGCATGTAGTCACAGAGATAAAACTAAAACCAGAATTTGAAAGCAGGTCCTCTTGACACATAATCTAGACTGAACCAAAGGTATAAAAGAAGGATGCAAGTTTTTATTAAAGACATTACATTTCAGGGACTGTGTTATATGATAAGGACTCAAATAAAAGTACAAAGAAAGCCACATTCTAATAGTTACAGTCTAATAGAGGAAGATAGCATGCAAAAGGGACTTGAAAGATGGGGGTATGGTTCTGAAGTTAATTGATGTTAGAAAAGGAAAGAAATGAAGGCACACAGACTATGTTGAGACCCTCCACAAAATGGAGAAAGCAGGAACAACTGACTGATGAGAGAAGGGGACATGGAGATTAAGAAGTAATACTCCTTGGGGTGTGGACTGTAAGGATGAAAGTAGAGGGTTAAGTGGAACAAGATCACCGAGTTTAATGAAGGAAGCTATAGATATTGAATTACTTAGGGGAAGCAATAGATGCTTAAAAACAGTTCTTAAGTTTCTGTGAGTCAGAACAGAAATGAACTCAGCTTTGATATATTAGCTGACCCAATATTCCTTCAAAACTACAGTCTGCAATTCCTGATTTCTTAAAGTTCCAGAGCTAAGAAAACAAACTGACAGTCAGCACACACACAATAACAGTGGAGTCATAGGATGTCAGTTTTTGACCTGAGAACCCACGTTAAATCAGGATCATTGTCCCATCCTTTCCATCAACCATCATCTTATAATATCTTATTTGCTTTTGGGAAGGAAACATTCCTTTCCAATCTTGTCACCATAAAAAGGCCTTCAAATAGTCTGCAGGCTCCACTAGGATGAACCACAGTCAGAATGCATGTGATTCAAGGTAGATGAAGGATTAAACAATACTGGTGAAAATTAGTGGGGGGGTACTTCCTGGATGGAACTACTTAATTATATTCACCTAGAAGTTCTGTTTAAAGTGTTCTAGCATTTTCAGGTGAAAACCACAATTGTTTCAAACAGCAGGAATTCTTAGGGTGCAAGAAGCAGTAGCATTTAGAATTTATTAACATGCACTATCAAATTCCAGGGAGTCAGGAATGAGGGATGGAGAGTAAAGGGGTAAGGTAAAGATACAAACCATATATACATATATATATATATATACATATACATATATACATATATATATATATAATACATACTTCTTTGAGGATTGTCGCATTTACACAAAAAGTCAACTATTTCTTTGTAGCTGTTAGTGAACAACATTACTCTGCAAGAGTATAATTAACTTGATCTCTTGGAAGTTGAGCTATAAGAATGACCTTTTAATCTTCTGGTCTTCCTCAAGAGGGATAAAGAAACAGGTCAACACTATACTGACCACAAACTGCACAATGGAAAACAAAAATAGAATCTTTTGGGGGAAGTTGCTGGGAAATGTAGTTCTGAGAACAGAGGGTTGGGAAAAGAAAACAAGACAAATAAGGATCTGTTGAAAGTCCCTATCAAAAAATTGAAAGGAAATACTATCACCAAGACCACATGAGGTATCCAAAGGAGAATGACTCATAGTGGAGAAGGTATAGGTGGGGTGTGGCGAGTTAAGATTCCAAGAACCATAGAGGAGATATTAGAGACATGACTTGCTCATTTGGTTTGGGAGTATCTTCTGATGAATAGGGTTTACCTGACTCATCCAAATTTCTCAATTTATGATGATGGCAATACCACTATCAGACCAAGCTCAAATTCTCAGTTCTATATTTATTCTGCTCTTTTTGTTCTCACATCCTATTCAATCACAAAATAAATCAGAAAGCATTTATTAAGAGTTTATCTTGTGCCAGATTCTATGTGCTAGGCACTAGAAATACAGGGAAATGCAAAAACAGTCCTTTCCCTCATAGAACTCGCATTCTAAGAGAGTGAAACAACATCTGCTATGAATAGAATATCTTTTCCACCACATACTCATCTTCCTTCCTTCAAGACTCATCTCAGATTCTATTTGGGATCATATATTTAGACATGGAAGGGTTCTTAGAGATCATTTAATGTTAACTTTCATTTTACTGATGGAAAAAACTGAATCCCAGAGAAGTTATGTAATTTGTTCAAGTTACCATAGGTGCTTCACACTGAAGCTCTCTGCATACAAGCATATTTGCTACTAAATTATGATTTGTTCCATGACTATTTCCCTAATTCTTTCTCTCTGTCAGTCTGTCAATCTGTCTCCCTTTCTGTCTCTCCCCCCAAAGTATTCACATCTTTTTTGAACCATTTATACCACTGTTTGACTTCTATATAAATAATGATCCTATTTTCACTTGAATTATTCTCATTTGTGTGAAAACTTTATTCACCCACTAAACTGGAAACTCCATAAAGGGTAGATCTAAATCTTTCATAGCTCTCTATTGTCTATAAGATAAAATATAGATATAAAAACTAATCTTAATTTGGTGTTCAAGACTTCAATTTATATATCCAACCTTATTTCATATTATCTCTGTTCTACATTTAAGCTAAACTAGACCTAGCCATTCCCTGAAATCAAACTATTATCTCTTGTCTCACTGTTCCTCAAACCTGAAGTATATTCCCTTTTCACCACCAAAACTGTTTTTTTTTCTTTCAAGGAAGGGCTTCATTCCTCCAGCTAAAAATTTCTTTTGATTCTGTGATGTCCCAATTTTTCAGGAGCTCTTTTGATCCATTAATTTGGTATCATCATGTTGTGTTATTTTTTCCTTCTGGTGTTTTATTCATTTGTTACATGTCTTCCTCTCCCCTAAACAGTAAGTTATTCATGGGCAGGATGCTTAATATAACTGGATCATATTTGATTTTTTTTGTATATATACTAGGCACTTTATTTGGATCAAATTGAATCATTTTTCCATTTAATTTAAATAATCAAAAAACCCTTAAAATTAGTATAGGTTACCTTAAATGTGACATTGTAATGTGACAGTCTGTTAGATCTGGTTCAAATGGCCAAAGAAAGGCTGTGAGTTGTATCATTTGAAAGTGAATTTAGGTTATGGTTAGTTTATATTATTAATTAGTTATGATTAATGATGTACTGCTGGAATGCTCACATCTTCATTTTTATGGTTTTTGCAATACAGAAAATGAAAATTCACTAGTCAGGGGATTATTGGGACATATGAATGATGGGGAATTATCATAATAAGAGATGATTTTGATGTTATTGTTATTAGTCATTTTAATAGAGTATTAGTTATTCCTGGCAAAAGTTAACTTTAACCAAAGTTATCTGTATCTGAGTTATTTGAACTGATTTTGAGAACCTCCAGAATTTAATTCTCCTTAATTCTGATTTAAAGACTTGATCTAAGAGTAATCCTTGAGAAGCATTGCACTGTCTTTAGAGTATTAATCTACATATTATTCTACAATAAACTATATTAGTAAAATGCTTTATCACTTGTTTTGATTATTTTTAAAAATTAAAAAATGAAGTTGAGTAAATTTTCCATTTAATAGGAAATAATATCAAAATGTTTGTCTCAAGGAACCGTGGAGTTTAAATGAAGAGTAAAACATCTGCAATTTTTAAAAGTTGTCTTATGTATTATGTCATTTTGTTATCTCTAATGTTTTCTTTCTTCCTTTAGGATTTGCTTCTTTTCTCACACCACATGCAACATTGATCTGTGTTTAGCATGGCTACAAATGTAAAGCGTATATCAGATTGCTTTCTGTTGGGGAGCGGGGAAGGAAGGAAGGAAGGAAGGAAGGAAGGAAGGAAGGAAGGAAGGAAGGAAGGAAGGAAGGAAGGGAGAAAAATTGTAAAACACAAATCCTTACAAAAATGATTGCCTAGAAATTATCATTATGTAGTTGGAAAAACAAATAAAATATGTATATTAAAAAGACTAGTTTGGACTATATGGCCTACGAGGTCCCTTCTAAATATGATTTTCTATGTTTTTATCAAATATAAAATGTACAACTGAATCTTGACAAAGTTACCATCTTATTGTGAATTTAATATGTATATACATATGAAATGATTAGAAAATGTTGGGATCGTATATACTGCTGTTAATGTGTGGTGCTGGTCAAAAATTCTAGAGGCCAGAACAGAGAAAGGAAAAGAGATACAGGGACATATCATATTTTTGATCAAGTATTTTGGATATTTTAGTCAAACATTCATCCTTTATGTCACGTTTGTGATTAAATATATGTAGTGAAAAAATAGCAACCTCTAAACAACTGCATAAAACAAAACAAAAAAAGTTTGTCTTTTGTCATAGTGGGTTACTTGTATGATGTGGTGAAATTATTCCCTTTTATTCATCATGAAGAGATGTTTAAAAATTTGTGAGGTCTGCTTGAGTCCTTCAATATGTGATAGTTTATGTTACTTATGGCAACTTAAAATAGCTTAAATTAAAACAACTTGGAAACTTAGTCTTCATCCTGGGAAAAAGGAAAAACTGATTACATACCATCTCTAGTACAATACCACACAGTTCTCTTCACTGACAGATTCTTATAATAAGCTATGAAGTCCTGAAACATTCCCATGACACTAGAGAAAAGTCAATAAAAAAATACACCTCAACAAGAAATAAATTAGCACACTGGCAAAAAACCTAATACTATGCAAACACTATAAATTTGTAATGAAACTAAAATTATTATGTGGTTTTATTACTTTTCATTCTCCATCTTAATGTTTAATAAATGTTTATGGAAATTTCTCTTTGGATTTAATTATACTGTCTGATTCATAGGATATTATGTGAGAACTTTATGATGTTATATCTGATAAATGAAAACACTGATAAACTCTTTATAAGTTGTAATTTCCAGGATTTTTTTCCTCTAGAAATCCCTCTAGTGATGCAAATAAACTTTTGATTAGTGAAATCAATAAATATGTTATATCTTCTCTAAAGGGAAAAACAAACAAACAAACACGGGAAAGGAACCTAAATGAAAAGACTGGCTAGATTTTTAGATTTGAAAATTTTCATCATTATTTTAGAAGAAATAAACTTTCAGATTAAGCAAATTTTAAAATAATCTCCCTTTGGAAAAAGTGATGTTATTTGGGTAATCTGATTGAATTTTTTTCTGAATTACTTTTCTATATGTTGGTAGTCTGTAGATTTGAAATATATTTTCCCTGAGGTCTGCTTATGCTTTTATCACCAGTAGGAATAATGGTAGATTAATTCATCCTTTTAAGAAAACTACTGTTTTAAGATTTCCTCCCACCCATCCACCAAAGAGTAGTTACCCAGCATTGAGCTACTAATTAAAATTATGCAAAGTCCTGGACTAGTTGAGCTATGAAAGCACTAATTAAAACTCACTGTCAAACAGACAGTTACAATGTCATTGTCATTTATGTTTAATCCTGGATTCTATTCAAATGGATATAAAGCAAAAATGGTTGAGTTCGGGGTTTCAAATGGAAAAAAAAATTATGGAAGAAATAAAATCAGGTGTGACACCATCTGTCTGCAGACCAAGAGTACTGAATACCACTGAAAGGTACCTAAAGTTCCAGGCCCAAATTCCTATTTTCATTATCAAAATAACTCCACACAAACATCAAGAGTCTTATTCTGTGGGCAAAGTCTATGTAGTTTCAGTGGTAGCATGATTCAACTTTTGAGAAGAATTGAGAGATTCCATTATTTGCTCCCTTCAATGAAAGCATCCCATTAGGTGGTAAGAGGATTACCTGAATTGGCCTCCCATCAGGTGTCAGCACTTCCTCTGAAAGTTCCATCATCTTCAAGGCCATCAAGGCAATGGGTTTAGCATGACAAAGACTCTTCCTGTGCAGTCCTGCTGCAACACAGTATGCATCGCCTATTGTTTCCACCTGCAGCAATCAGATGAATTAAATGCAAACATGATAATGAGCTAGAATGAAAATGATTACTTATCTGCAATCACATACATTGCTAAAAAAAGTCAGCAAAACATTAATAAATTAAGCAATTAGGCAACTGCACATAATTATAGTCAAGTATGCAAACAGGCTGAATCAAATGCTGATATCTAGGCTCCATAGCTGTTCATTACCATTTTCACCTCGGAAAATCATCAAAATCATGAACAACTGGAATGTGATATAATCATCCCTTAGGAAGACAGAATGGTCTATATTATATTATAGCTGGACACATTTCCTAATTATTGGCAGTATCACCACAATGACATTCAGTCACCCTCCTTCTTTGCCAGCTTCTTAGCCAGGCAAATTGTTGGATCAGTGGATAGAGAGCACTATAGTTAGAGAGACCTGAAATCAAATCTGATCTTATATATCTGTTGTTTGATCTTGGATAAGTCACTTAATCTTTGCTTCTGTTTCCACAACCATAAAAACTGGAGATAATAACAGCATCTGCCTAGAAAGTTTATTTTGATGATCTGATCAAATGAGTATTTGTAAAGTGTTAAGCATAGTGTCTGACACAATAGGCATTACATTTCTTTCCCCATCCCATTGACTCTTTACATGGAAATCTCCCTGAAACTTTATGCGTTAAAAGATCATTCAGCTCCAACATGTCAATTATTCTAGTCCACCAAAATACCTAAAATTCCTACCATAAAAGAATAATTATTTTGACTGAAAGATATTATCCATTTCTTCATTTAAGATATAAAGTATAGGGGGCGGCTAGGTGGCGAAGTGGATAGAACACTGGCCTGGGAGTCAGGAGTACCTGGGTTCAAATCTGGTCTCAGACACTTAATAATTACCTAGCTGTGTGGCCTTGGGCAAGCCACTTAACCCCATTGCCTTACAAAAACTTAAAAAAAAAAAAGGATATAAAATGTCAATGACAGCTAGGTGGCACCCTGGAGTCAGGAGGACCTGAGTTCAAATTCAAACTCAGACACTTGTTACTTAGCTGTGTGACCTTGGGCAAGTCACTTAACTCCATGGCCTTGCATATACGTGTGTGTGTGTGTGTGTGTGTGTGTGTGTGTGTGTATTATCACATCAAACTTTTACCACCTTGGTAGGAATTTGTTTAGCAGAATGTAAAACAAACCAGTTCCATTACAGAGTATAGGATGGGTCAATTATGAATGAGTGGGAAGATATTAATCAATCCCCAACATAGAACCCTTCCTAAGAATGTCAGACAAATGCAAGTGAGAAACCTAGGAAACTGCATGAAAACATTTAGCACCTCAAATTGGAAAGGAGGTATGAGGGAGGGAGGTGGAAGGATCATAGAGACAAATTTGACCTGCCACAAATTTGCACAGAAGTTTAATGAATTCATTATGTAATCTTTTGTGTTAGTTCTATGGGACACATGAACTTTGTCCTCTTATATCTCTCCCACCAAATAAGAGATACAATTCCATTCAATTCAACATTTTAAAATTATTTTTTGTGCTAGGCACTGTGATTCCATTAACAAAAATAAGTCTTTGATCCCAGAGAATATTATATTCTATGGGAAAGATGTAGTTTGTTAAAAGAACAATAACTGAATTTATATGGAATTTTAAGGTTTGTAAAATGCTTTACATATATTATCTCATTTATATGTATATATACATATATACATATATGCATATATACATATATACATATATACATATATATATGTGAGGCAATACATCAATCTAGGTCAACTATCTTTTCACCACATCAAGCTGTCTTTTAGGAATATGATTCATAATTATAATTTGTCCTTTAATTTTCATGCATTTCCTCTCCTCATTGCTAATCCAGACCTTGATTTTTTTGGTAAACTAGCCCCATGAAATTTCAAGGTCATTTCTCAAATGATACTATATTAGCCATGCTTCAATGGTAATTTCTCATAAAAGTGAGCATTTAATATCTGTAGACCAATTGACTGATTGGCCTGTAAAAATTACTAATATTTAAATTTTAAACCTTTGGCAAGAGCAAAAGATACATTTCATGTCTATTGAAGGTAAGCTTGAACCCAAGAAAATGTCATATACTATCTTAAAAAGAAAGGCAAATACATTAGATATATGATCAGGGATAGTAACTGATCTAACCAGAGCTGATAAAAATCCTGATTTGGATCAGCAGTGAATAGAGGAAATTATGAAAATCAGAATTAATAAAGTAAGATTATAAATTATATTACTAAGAGACAGCTTGTTGTCATGGATAGAGAACTGACCCCAGAACCAAAAGGCAAAGTTTCAAGTGCTTCTTATGCCACAAACTACTTGCTTGGCCTTAGAGAAGTCATTTAATTTCTCAGCAATCCAAGCAACTATCTAAATTTCTAAGTTGCAGAGATGCTGCTACCTGTATTGGTTGAGGGAGACCTATGAGGATACACTAAGTGGTAACAGGGCACTCATTCACATTGGAAGGGTAGAACCTCTGCCAAATGGTATCTGCAACTGTGAGGGATAGTGGGACAGTTGTGCATTACCTACGAGTTGCTTTGTTTTTGTCCTTCATTCTCAAAGAAGACCTTGACTTCAGGGAGATGATACTATGACATGCATATGAATTGCATTTGAGTGAGGAGATGCTGTGCTAAGTCACCAGTCTCATTTTATCCTCCCAAGTCATTTGGGTCCAGCGGCCAAAAAAGAATTAGAACAACTGAAGATGGTCCTGGATCCGAGGCAATAAGGGTTAAGTGACTTGCCCAGGGTCACACAGCTAGGAAGTTGTCAAGTATCTGAGGTCATATTTGAACTCAGGTCCTCCTGATTACTTGGCAAGTGCAAGTAACAGGGTAAAGAGATCAGGGAATTACATACAAGTAGTAGCTGCTGAATTGAGTAAATTACAGGGAATGTGTACATTTTAAAACTGTTTTTAACTATTAAAAACAAAAACATCCATAGCAATCCTTTGCTTACTTAGGCTACCCATTTCATGAATATTAAACCACAGATTGTGAACACAAATGTGCAAAACAAGTGTGTGTGTGTGTGTGTGTGTGTGTGTGTGTGTGTGTGTGTGTGTGTGTGTGTAGCAGCTGAGATCATTCATGACTCACAGGTGGCTCTCCTTGACAAGCCAATATCAGGATCAAGGTACTATGTAGGCCCCAATCTCAAAAAAATAAGGTTCATTTGAGCCCCTGTGGAAGCATTTGCCTTTAATAGTCAACCAGAGAACAAAATTAATTCAAAGAAAACGCAGTTAATGAAATAATTTCCCAAATAAGCCTGGGGCACCTCACCCATACATATTATCAGTGGGAATAATGGATACATGTATTAACACATATACAGGGAAACCACATGAGAAAATAGGATCAGGACACAGGAGAAAGTAACTTATACCTCTAATACTGCAGAATTGCTATATTCTGGTGACATGAAGGGTGCAGAACAGTTCTGCTTCTACCGTGTTTACTGTTGATATTTCTCTCCACTGGAATCAGTCTCTGCCAGAGGTTGCTCTACTGTATGTGTGGTGACTGGGAAAAATGCCAGGACCAACTCTTCTGGGGACATGGTTGTGAATCTCCCTATTTTTAGCTTTTGGTTTCAAATTTTGTCATTGATCAGAGTGATCGTTAATCAAAAAGAGACTAGTCACTATAAGTCTTTTTTTTTTGAAGTCTCAAGGGTTTCCATAGCTCTTTAAGAGCAACAACTTTCATTATTAGCTTCAGGACCTTAAGGTCCTACTAGGAGAAACAATCCTTGCCTTTTTTTTCCTCAGTGAATGACCTGGATTTTTTTTTATTTCAGATTTCAATAAAGGATACTTTTTAATCTTTTTAATTTTAGTTAAAGATCTTTTGTCCAGGGACCAACATCTTTAGAAGACAGATGAGAGTGACTTATTTTTTTTTAGGTTTTTTTGCAAGGCAAATGGGGTTAAGTGGCTTGCCAAAAGCCACACAGCTAGGTAACTATTAAGTGTCCGAGACCAGATTTGAACCATGTACTCCTGACTCCAGGGCCGGTGCTTTATCCACTACGCCACCTAGCCACCCCAAGAGAGTGACTTATTAGCTAAATAGTTAGTGGTATCAGGTTCAAGTCTACCTTTGATTCAATATCCTTGGCTAAGTTTGAGTCTTTCTATCAAAAATTACTATCAAGCTTAGGGCCAAGTAATGTAAGTGGACTCCCTGTTTAATTTAAATTATGGCTCTTATACCCTGAAAATTCATCTCAGAAGAGTTCTATAGAAACCTCTGAAAGTTGTATGGATTATGTTCCTTGTATTTTTCTTTGGAGGGACTGATAATAAGAGTTATCATATATGCAGTTTCAAAATTTGCAAAACACTTCACATATATTTTATCATTTGATCTATACAAGAAGTTGGTGAGATAGGTGCTATTATTATCTTTTCAACCATCTCCAACTCCTCTTAATTCCAATACTTCCCTTTGTTATCTTCAATTTATCCTGAATATATCTTGCTTTGAATATATTTCTTTGCATAGAATATATTTCTTTGCATATTAGATTGCAAGCTCCTTTAGGGCAGACTGTCTTTTGCCTCTTTTTTGTATTCCCATTACTCAGAACACATACATAGAAGACGCTTAATAAATGTATATTGAATGACTGCATCCAAGTCCACATAGAAGCCAAGCCTAATAAGAAAGGTCATTGTCCTATATGATCACATCATTCACCTTCTATTTGCAAAAATGGCATCAAGGTTATAAATGTTTTTAAAGCTTTAGTATTTTTAGGATCCATGCAAATAAAACAAAAAATCTAATAACAAGAGCCCAATTTATAGAATGTAGGCACAACAGTAAAGGTTTCAAATGTATATTTGGATATTTTACTGAATCCATAGTCTAATTTGCATGAATTTTAGCTCCAGAGATAGATTACAATGATATCTCAATCTGTGATTGCCCATGTTAGATAGTATCACCTACAAAATATGAATTTTTACATGAACTTTGGTGGCAATCAGCAATTTGAAACCATGGAAAATGCTATATAACTTCCTTCAAAGCAGGAGTAGAGCATTATTATTATTATTATTATTATTATTATTATTATTGTTATTATTATTATTATGGAATATTGTCAGACTCAACTATGTGTTAGATCCTATTGCTGAAATTTGGATTCTCTTTTAAAATTGCTATCAAAATGGAAGTTCTCTGAGTAAGAAGGGGTGAATATATATATATATATATATTTAGAAATGAACAAAATATAATAAGAGAATGTTTAGCATATAGAGATAATAAAATGGATTTAAAAAGAAAGGTCTGCAGGTTTTGAAATGTGAGGACTATAAGATCATATTATTTATGATTTGTTCCAATTTTTTTAAAAATTCCCTCTGAAATATCTTGAAAGTTGATTCTGATACAAGATGCTTTTAAAAATTATACTATTTGTATCACAGATTTAAAAAGTAATATTGGTAATTTTTTGTGCATTAATTTAGATGGTACAGAGACCTTAAGCTCATAGTCATTAAAAATGACAGATTAATCAATTGATTATCAGACCCTTGGAAATGATATCAATAATAACTATTAAAAATGACAAATTAATGCTGAGAATTCATTTTTATTCTTAAAAATCAGCTTCTTTATCTCAGATGAAGGAAAGAGTATCTGTCCTTTAAGGATAAAATCTAATCTCAAATTGTACAGGATTTGTTCCAAAGATATCTAAAAGTACATTTTGAAAAGAATTATGCTTGGAGAAAGAACTTGGAAATAGTAAGTTTCCAAAACAGTGAAGTTTTAGTTATATAGATTGCATAATGGAGATAAAACATTAGATTTCTAGTCAGGAAGAAATGAATGAGAATTTTACCTCAGACACTTTTTATTTGTATCACCCTGAATAAGATTAAATAACTATTTGCCTTAGTTCCTCATCTGTAAAGTAGGGTTTATGGAAGTGCCTACCTTTTGGTTTGTTGTAAGGATCATATGAGGTGATATAAACAAAACACTATGTAAACCTTAAAGAGTTATATAAATTCTTGAGATGATGATGATGATGATTGATGATGAATTTCTAATAACATCTTTTTTTCTACTTATTTTTTCATTCTTTCAAGTTTATTGTCATTTAGAATACTATTCACTGTATAATTTGAAACTGCCTGCACACATCTACCATGACATAAATACCATTCACAATAAGCATCAAAAGTCTCTTCTAGACAAGAAAATGTATTTGTCTCTGACAAAGGCAAACTTTTAAAAAAAAGCCAATCACAGAACTTAAATTCTGCTTTCAGAAATCATTTCTCTGTAGTTATTTTCTGTTGTGGAAATTCCTGGAACATTAGCCTCCTCAGAATCTGTTAGCTCATCCTCCTCATATTAGTCAATAAAATCAAAATTAGATGAGCATAATATCGAATGATTGTTACAAAAACATTCACTATGAAAATTTGTAAAGAGGTAGTATACCTTTCTTGACTGTAAAAACTACAGTTGGGGTGGCTAGGTGGTGTAGTGGATAAAGCACCGGCCCTAGAGTCAGGAGTACCTGAGTTCAAATCCGGTTTCAGACACTTAATAATTACCTAGCTGTGTGGCCTTGGGCAAGCCACTTAACCCCATTGCCTTGCAAAAACCTAAAAAAAACCCTACAGTCCATTGGGCAGAAAATCTTGGAAAAAAATCTTGTCAACAGTACTTAGCTAAAATTGTAATGCATGATACCTATATGTATATGACAGCATTACATAATAAATCACACAATAAGTTAAAATTGTTGTTGTTTGTCCGTCATTCGCAAAGAAGACCATGACATCAGGGGAGGTGATGCCATGACCAACACATGATTTGAGTGAGGGGGAGCTGTGCTAAGTTACCAGCCTCACTTACTCCTCCAAAGTCATCAGAGTCCAATGGCCAGATGTTGATCAGGAAGACTGAAGAAGGACCCTGGTGGGAGGCAATCAGGGTTAGGTGACTTGTCCAGGGTCACACAACTAGTAAGACTCAAGTCTCTGAGGCTAGATTTGAATTCGGGTCCTCTTGACTTCAGAATCAGTTCTCAATTTACTGTGCCACCTTAACTGCCCGTATATTTGCAATTATACATATATTTTAAAAAATAATACTAATGAATACATATATTACAGAAAATATACTGTGATTATGTGTACTTTTTTGATTCCATTTTGTATAAATGGAATATATGTAAACATAAATCTATTTTTTCAAAGTGTAACACAAAGTTATATGAATACTCCTAAACTATCTATGTATATTCAGACCTGAAATTCTCAAAGGTATTTTAAAGGATTCTTTTGAAATCTATTGCCTTTAAATCCCTAGGGCCTAGTACAGTGGCTTAAAAGAAAAACACAACCAAATGTTTAAAAATATTTGTTGAATTAAATTGAAGGCAGTAGCATCAATTTTAAATTTATTACAAAGAAAAGAAATCTACAAATGTATGTGAATATATAATCATCTGAATAATATTAAACATCTGAATAATAAATAAAAATATTCAGATGTTTTGACATCTAATAGCACATGTACATGTTTTAATGTTTTATGATTATAGAACCTTTGCCATCATAACTTAAAACTCAGCAAAAACACCATGTTTTTATTCATCAAAAAGAAGAATAACATAAATTAATCACTTAAGTAGTTGTTTCTTTTCACTCATCAAGACTGTTAGGTTTATACAAATTCAGTAGATTTCAGTGTACCTGAAAGTTTACTTGTTCCAGTTCCAAAAGAGAAAGAAGATAGGTGAACATCAAGTAATTACCCTTGTTCCTAAAATTTCTATCCATTGATGGAAGTTATAATTTAATTACACTTTAGATGATAGTCCCCATGGGTTGCTATAGCCAAAAAATTATCATCTGATGGTCAGTCTTTTCAAACTCAGCTAGGCTGATCTTTGGGTGACAAGCAATCAGTTCATCAGTGAGTACATATGCAGAGGTTTGCCATCTGGGTAAATCTGCTAGACTTTGTCTTCTACCAATACTCTTGAGGCAACTCAGCAAGTCTCCAGGCTATGATGCAATAGGTCACAGTGAAGATATAATTAATGGATACTTGCTGAATCAATCAATTAATATGCTTGACCATGAAAGCATGTCTGAAAACCTTATGATGTTTTGCAAAATTTTTAAGTGTAGAGTATGGTAAGTAGAGTAAGGTATTATGAACACAACAGAATTAATGATTTTGTGTAACTTTTTCCTATATCCTATTAATTAAACCACCAATTCTCAAAAGTTTGCATGGGTAAAAATTACACTTGATGTTCTCAAAGTTTACAATAGTGAAAATTATACTTGATGTAAAATACATTTTAGTTTATTATAATATTTATTGGATATCTTTACTCAGTTTTTCTCCTAAAATTTACTTCAAGTTCTAGCTGAATCAGATCTTCTGATTTGATCAAGAAATTGTCATTTCCACTCTGATGTATTTGTGTGTGTGCGTGTGTGTGTGTGCACGTGAATGTTTATTTCATTTAAATTTTAATTAGACTTTGCTTTAGAAATCATAAATAGCAATAAGTTCTTTTGCAATAAAATTTTATTTATGCATATATAAGTGCATATATACAAAATTATGTAGTGATATTATATTATTTCCAGTTTTTACTACTTGCAATAGACCTTTGCTATTACTCTCTTTGTTACAGTTTAGTGTTACAAATCATGAAATAATACCCAGACATTTTCATGAGATTAAGAATACAGAGTCTACAGTTCTTGCATTTTGTTCAGGTGAAGTCAATGACAAAGTCTGCAGAACTAAGAGGTGGTGAGACAGAGTAATTTTAGCAATATAATAATATTACCACTTTATACAAATATCCATCCTTTCACATGCAGAAGTCAAAGTTTGCTAATAACATTATTATATCAATCTTTAGATGTAAGGATCAAATAATGTTTCCTATCTACTATCACAGCAGTCTAGAGAATAGCTATTCATTCACATTCTAAGAGTACCTAAAACTCAGCTGAGTATTTTTACTTTTGGTGACTATTTCTACAGAATCACAGCATCTCAGATTTAGAAGGAATGTCAGGTCATCTAATCCAATGCTTACCTGAGCCTGATTTTGCTATAATATTGCAAGACAAATCTTGTTATTTGTTATTGTTGTTGTTGTTGTTTTTATAAGACAATGGAGTCAAGTGACTTGCCCAAGGTCACATCACCAGGCAATTATTAAGTGTCTGAGGCTGGATTTGAACTCAGGTACTCCTGACTCCAGGGCTAATGCTCTATCCACTGCACCACCTAGCTGCCCCAACTACTCTTATTTTTTTAGGTTGTTTTTTTTTTTTTGCAAGGCAAATGGGGTTAAGTGGCTTGCCCAAGGCCACACATCTAGGTAATTATTAAGTGTCTGAGACCGGATTTGAACCCAGGTACTCCTGACTCCAGGGCCGGTGCTTTATCTACACCCCAACTACTCCTGAAGATAAAGTAGTAATAGAATGATAGAGAACTCAGAACTTTCCAGTGAAACCTGATTGTTTGATTACTATACTTCATAATTGAAGAAGACCATGATATCAAATGAATGGTGGCATGACTTGCACATTATGTTGACTATATCAAGGGCAATGTTGTGTAAATATATACTTCTCACTGCCTTTTCCATAACTATCATCACCTTGTGGCCTGATCCTTGTAGGAAATAGGATATTTGGTCATGGTCTGTATACTGTAGGAGTCCTTGACCTTTAAGATGTGGATCCCTCCCATATCAGCAAGGTACCCCAGTGTTTCCAGGTTGCCAGGAAGAACATCAGTAAGGTGATATTTTGGCAACAACATTATGACAACATATTATAGCTAATCTGTCTCTCTATGGTCTAATTGTCAACATAATACATCTACAATTTTTGACAATGTGGTATAGTTAGCCAATTAGACTCAAAGGTCTAATTCTTGATATGATTGAATTGTTCTACTCAGTTCGGCAACCATACTCCCATGGAACCCAATGATCTTATGGAAGCTCCTGGTGGGAATAATGTCACAGGATCACTAGTAGGCATTACTTATAATCAGACCCTTGGACTATTAGATCTAATTATTAGGAAATTTTTTTTTCTTCTATAAAGCCAAAAACTGCTCCCATTTACTATTCCTAATTCAACATCCAAAATTCAACAAAAAAAAGTTAAACCTTACTTCAATTTCTTGAGATAGTTATCATGTCTTCCTTAAATCTTCAGTTCTCTTAGCTAAACATTCTTGGATTTGGAGTCAGGGAACCTAGGATGGAATTATACTCTTCCAATTATTACTTATATAATCTTTAGAATTTAAATGACTTCTCTGGACCTATATTTCCTCATCTGTAAAATAAGAGAATAGGATGGATAATTTATAAAGTCCTTTGAAAGATTTCATCTATGATCTTATGACCACCTTATTCTTCTATCAATTCAAAATTATCTAATTTATTTTGTCTGAAGTCTGAGTGTTCATAATTATTTAACTTAGAATCCTACTGCAAACCCAAGATAATTTAATTATCTAATTTTTAATCTTACCATATTTCCCTTATTTTGTCTCTGCGTATTTAGCTTTTCAAATTCTATTAAAAGTTTATTCCTGTTACTTTTCACTTTCATATATTTGTGCCATTGTTCTGATCTATGAAAATATTTTTGAACCTGGATGCTGTAATGAAATGTGTAAGCTATTCCTCTTACAGTAGGTTGGTATCAACTGTGACAAGCATGGCATCTATGTCTTAGGTTAAGTCATGGGTAAAAGAAGAATAAGACTAGTCATGACTTCAATTAGTTCAAACTTCTGCACATTTTCAATTTTGTACAAATGTATGCCTAAGTCAGCATCCATTCTTTCAGATGGGTTTAACTACAGGATTTTTTTTATTTCTAACTACATTGAAAGACCTCATAGAAGCACCTTCTATCCTCACCTTCCATGCTCATTGGGGATGAGCCTTAAGTTACATGTTGAAATAAGAAGTTAGTTTGAGTTGTCTTCCAACTTTTCCTTTTAGAATTAATCTCCAGGGCTTCTGTACTTGGACTTTTCTTATTCTGCAGGCTCTGACTCTCTATCTACTGCCACAAATCCTTTAAGTTATGTGCTGATAAAAGTTTAAGATATTGCTAAATCCAAGAGTATTTGTATTTCAAATAGCGTTGTAGATCAAAAGATGTTTCAGAAATGAGGACAGATCATAGACATATAAGAACAGAACCTGAGGCCTCAATTAAAATAATTCAATTTCATTCAATAATCATGATAAGAGAGATTGTTTTAAGTTTTTAAAAAAACAGGAACAAATTTGGAGTCAGCCTATAGGTTCAAAACTTTTCTACTTATTACTAGGTAAACTTTACAAAGTTACTTTTCTTCTATAGGCCTCAATTTTGTTAAATATTAAGGACGATTAGATGATCTCTAAAACCTTTTAAACTCTACATTCTATTGTAAATAGAGTAACCCTTGATATCTTACTTATCTGAGCCTTGTTTTCTTTAGTTTTCTGGAAAAGCATTTGCCGAATCTGTATATAACAAGGAAGTTATTATTTATAATTGACTTTGATGAAATATACTTGGATTTATTTCTACCTGTTGCTGAGAGGAGAGAAGAAAAAATAAGACATTTTATCTACATTAAACATGTTGTTGCTAAGAGGGTGAGATCTAGAATTCTGCTAAAGAAAGAGCATTGCAGAGGAATTTATCAATTATAGCATAAAAGTTGCTGCCTTTCCTCAAAAAAGAGCATAATAATACTTCAGTTGAATTTGTCTATTATAAATAACAAATACTATAGTTCCTAGAATATGCTCCTTTTCCTCACAGGAACTATTTTTGCTTTGGTGGAAGAGTGTAATTCAAGTTTATGGGTGAGATGTCATACAAATAATAATGTGCTTGCATTTTCAGTGAAGGTTTTGTTTAATTTTAACTGAGTCTTAATGGATGATTTATTAAAGGAAAATACACCAGTAGGAGCTCATAAGAGACAGTATTCATAGAAGAAGGATATGTCCCATACCTCAACCCCAATTAATGCAAATAGATGATCTAAACCATGATATCAAGGAAGTACACTGATTTATTAAGTCTATTATTAAAATTCATAAGCAAGGTATGAACTTAGACACCTCTACTGAAACAATCAATCAAAGGTTTCAACTAAGCAATGTGAATCAAATGATTAATCACATTGGAAGGAATGAATCACTGCATAAAACCAAAGGTATTACAATTAGCTGAAAAAGAAATTAGAAACACCTTTGATGGGGCACAGTGGATAGAGTACCAGTCCTGGAGGACCTGAATTCAAATCTTGCCTTAGATGCTTGATACTAGCTGTCTGACATCGGGCAAGTCTCTTAATCCCATTGCCCCACAAAAAAAAAAGAAATAGAAAAAAAGAAACAGCTTTGATTCTAGGCACATAAAATAAAGGGATTCAACTAGAAGTATTCCAACAGCTGTTTCAACAGGCAAGGTTTGGGAGCTTGAGGAGGGAAACTCTTTATCTCTGAGGAAGTATCAAACCTTCCATCCTCCATTGACTATGTTATCTGAGAAACTGGGTCAATAGCACACAAAGTATTCATCTGGGATCTATGAGATGATAGAAGAGATAATAGAGAATACTAGGAGATACTTTTATCAAAGAGTAAATATCAGGAACCTATAAGGACTTTAGTTCTCTGGGTTTAGCAGGGAGTCACACCCAACTAAATAGGATTTCATTAAAATTCCACAAAGGTAGAGCAAGACTTCCATTCAAACAAGAGCTCTGAGTTATCCCTTTGCATTACATATTTTCTAAGTTTGAGTCTGTTTTCCCTTGCACTCAGTATATGCTTATAAGACAGTAGGTACCACACTTTAGTGTTGTACTTCAGTTCTTTATGAATATACCTTCATATTAGTACATCACTGTTAATGGTTCATCAATATTGAAGAGATAGGAACTTGTTAAATCAATACTGGAAATAAATGCTTTACCCATCTCTCTAAGATTTGTGCCCATATCTGTTTTTGTGTACATGGCTATACTTAGAGGTTTAAGAGTACAGGAATAAATATTTTTCTTATCTTTTTCAGTTCCTTGTAAATAACAAGGAATTAAAAATATTTACAGTATGTTGGATGAATACTTATGTTTGTATTAAAACACATATATGTATATACAAACTTATATATACATGCCATATGATTTCATTACTTTGGATTCATTCACTGTTTTCTTTCCTTGTTTTCTGCTCATGTTGGTTGTAACCAAACTGTTAAGCCCTAATTAGAAAGGAAAGTAGATCTAAATTAGAGTTGAATCTCATTATTTTCCATGGGTCCTAAGGAAACAATGAAAACCAGTTCATGACCACTGTCACCTGCTTTCAATAAGCATTTCTGCTTTGGATTCACTGATAATTTCTTTATTAAAAATTATGTATTCATTTTTTGAAATTCATGATACCACTTTCACATTAAAATGAAAAATAGTAGACTTTTATCCATTGTATTCCAGTCAGAAGAAATTACAATATTTTAAACCTTGATTTATGAATTTTTTCCCTAACAATCTGTTTTTGATACATTAATTCTTTTCCTAATTTGAGACATGGTCTTATTTGTTCGATGTCAAGAAGGATTGTCCTGGAGGGAAGAAAGAACAGAATAATGTCGAATGAAAGATAAATACACACCACCAATTAGTTGAGTTTGGATTAACAAATGTCTTTAAAATATAAATATAACTTGCTCATTAAGCCTTATTAACATCTTGGTATGAATTTGGCATTTTAATCAGATTGAAATCCAGCTGACATTCTCAGTACACAAAGAACTGAAATTTTTATTTTCATAAAATAAGAAAGGCAATTCAGAACACAAGAGGGCAAATCTGAATATATTCTTCAAGAGAACTAGAGAGCATTATGAGGATATTAGATGCAGATTAGAGAAGCCCAAAATGGGAAGTAGAGAGATATAAAAAAATAAACTGACTTTTGATTAGTTCTCTCTCTCTCTCTCTCCCCCCATATATATATATATATATATATATATATATATATATATATATGGATATATATGGATATATATTATATATTGTGGATTTATACATATACAATATTGAATGATATATAATGAAGATATATGTAAAAGGAAGATAAATATATACATTTTATTTACATATATACATTCATAAATGTTTATACATGCATGTGTATATGTATGTATGCATGAATGCATGCTTGTATGTATCAAATCTTATTTTATCAACACAAGCAACTCAGTAAGAAAGATGTGACTATTATCCCCACCTTGCTCATAAGGAAACTGACCCTAAGATATTAAACACTGAAGACTAAACTTCAAACCAAGTATTTCTCATGCCAAATCTAGACTGTGTATAAGATTGCTCTTGCCTGAATTCAATTGTGACATCACTTTGGATGGCTGAAAATTATATTTATCAAAATTCTCTAATCAAGGTTAGTTCAAGAGAATCATTTTGATTCCCATGTAGAATTTTCTACACTCTTATCTCTACCTGGGAAAATATGATAAAAGGGGAAAAAGGACAAAAAAGATGCACAACAAAAGACTTGCCTTGCTTCCTCTTTATTATAAATTGAAAATACTAAAGGGATTCCATGCAGAAGAACTTTAGAATAGATACCCCACAAATAATGGAACTTTCAGATTTTGAACTACATATCATGTTTTAAAATGTATACAGTTTAATATTTTGAGTAAAAACAGATATTACTAAATATTTGTTAGTTTCAAAGAGAGTGACTTCAAAAATTTCCATTGCTCAGAAAGAAAATAGAAAATTAGTGTAATTTTAGCTGACTTTTCTGACCCAAATACAATATTTCTTAAGGGTTTCTCAATAATCTTCAGCTGGTACAACTATGAAAAAGAGGACATAGATATAAATAGTACAGTTATTTAGCTAAAATTACTCCCAATTGGGAAAGAATGGATTCTAAATGCTTACAGAATAAAGATAGATATTCATCTGATAAAATCCTTTGCTTTATTATTAATATAAACACAAATTTCTTCCCAGATAACCTAATTACCATGTTTGCCCTAATTGCTCTAATTAAGGCTGATGTATTTAAAATGTGCTTTTAAATAACATGCCATGCAAACAAAATAAATAAATAAATAAATAAAATAAGTCAACAAAAGAGACATGGCCTACTCTGTGGTAAGCAATTAAATATCAATAAAAATTTTTATATGTTATATTTTATAAAAATGGAAAATAAGAACTTGAAATGTTAAAAAATATGTACATAGATCACATATTATTTAATGATCATCTGATTAAATCCCAGCTCCAAAATTTACTATCATAGTGATTGGCTGTGCTAGTAAATAAATGCATTTTGTCTTTGTATCTCTCTACTTCCCATTTTGGGCTTCTCTATGTGACTGTTGGTAAATCACTCTCTGACACCCAGTTATTTCAGCTGTAATGTGAATATTGAAGTATTTCCATTACCCAACTCATAGAATTCCTGAGGAAAATACCTTGTAAACTACCAAGTGATATATAGAAGTACGCATGATTGTATTTATTGCTAATAATAATGGTAGCAGAAACTAGATAGTTCAATAGATAGAGTTGGACCTGGAATCAGAAAGATTGAAGCTCAAATTCCACCCATGTCACCCTGGGCAATTCACTTAACCTCTGTCTGTCTCAAAATCCTCATCTGCTAAATAGAAAAAAAGCACCCACCTCCCAGGATTTTTTGAGAATAAAATTAAGTAATATTTACAAAGCATTTTGCAAACCTTAAAAATGTTATGTAAATATTAGTGATTAACCTAAAGCATCTAGAATAGAAAAATTTACATGAGTTTTTCTTTCATCTTAAAGATCACTTCATTATTTCTTCTTCAAGTCATCCCTATCAAGCTTGCTATCAGGAAAATTTCCTAGCAATTCAGTGATAGCCTAAAGTTAAATGAGCTGACTCAGTATGCAGGAAACATCTTTAAACAATAATTGATTTTCATTTAGGTATGGGTTGGACTACACAGACTTTGAAATCTCTTTCCATAATTCTGTGATCCTATTAAATATTTGGAAACTTATGTCCTCAATTAAAAAAATCCATATAACATGGAAATATGAAGTCAGTCATGAGGTTTCTATCCAAACAAATCAATTGAAATAAAAAATTGAAATGAAACCAACAAAGATCACCAGGTGAAAAATAAAAATCTCAGTTAATACATTGTTTTGTTCTTGCCAAACTGTGCCAAAAAAGGGATCTTTTAAAAAAAAATTCCATGAAATTTATCAATCTGATATTTTTCCTTATTCCTTTTTTTTCCAATACAGTTCCTGTCTCTGTGAAAACTACTCTTTCAGATGTGTACAGTAACCAAAATAGATAATATTTGCAAAGTTCCTGGACAATATGTTTTTCATATAGTAGTTGCTTTATAAATGTGTATTTCCCCTTTCCTGCTTCATATTTAACAAATCTAATGAGCAGATTTTATTCTTCATTCTTCTCTACACAAATCCCCTTGCTCACACTGGCTTTTACCTTATGTGCCTCCTACAGCTAATGTTTCATTGTCTCTGTCTTTAAGGAGGTTTACTCATTCCTATCATACTCTGGGGCTCCTCAGTTTTCTTGCTCTCTTAAGATAGGTATTCCTCAAGAATCTATTCTGAGCACTTTTCCTTTCTCTTTGTGGTCTGCCTTGACAATCTTTTTCACCATCGAATCTTCAGCAGTCACTTTTCTACTGATGATTCAAAAATCTAATGCCACCTCTTAACCCCAACACTTTCTCCTCAATTCCAGTCTCCCGTTACTGATAACAGAACATCTCCTATCTATGTAACTGAATGGAGAGAGTCCCAGATCTGGAGTTAGGGGGGCCTGAGTTCAAATACAGCTTCCAATCTTGACACTTTCTAGCTGTATGACCCTGGGCAAGTCATTTGGCCAGTCTGCTTTACTTCCAGGATTATCTCCATTCATCCTGATCCATATTTGGCCATTAGTCTCAGTTGGCTTTGGAGGTATAAGTGAGGCTGACTTAGACTCTGACTTAGCAAAGCACCCCCTCCTTCAAATCCAATTCTTGTGCATGTCATGACATCATCTCCCTGATGCCATGGTCTTGTTTGAAAATGAAGGACAAGGGGAGAGCCACACGTGCCACTCCCCCCCAGCTCGAGCCCTCGGCTGGGGACAGCCAAGTTCTTCCAGCCCCAGCTCCAGCCCCTGCCTTGGCCCCAGCCTTGACACACAACCCCCGCCGGGCCCCCCGTGCCCACCACATCCAGGACGGAGGAAGCCAAGACGCTGGCCAAGCCACACAGCCATGGAGAGCCACGTGAAGAATAACCAAGTGTTGGGCATTGGCAGCGGCTCTACCATTGTCTACTCCATACAGAGGATAGCTGAAAGTGTGAAACAAAAAAACCTAAATGTTGTCTGTATTCCCATGTCCTTTCAGGCCAGGCAGCTAATTCTTCAGAATGGCTTAACTCTAAGTGACCTGGACCAACACCCAGAGCTTGATCTTGCTATTGATGGTGCTGATGAAGTAGATGCTGACCTGAATCTCATCAAAGGTGGTGGAGGCTGTCTGACTCAGGAGAAGAATGTAGCTGGCTATGCCAAATGTTTCATTGTTATTGCTAATTATAGAAAGGATTCAAAAAACCTTGGTGACCACTGGGTGAAGAGCATTCCTATTGAAGTCATCCCCATGGCCCATGTCCCCATGCCCAGGGCCCTGTCCTGGAGGTTCGGCAGAGTGGCTGAGCTGCAAATGGCTGAGCTCAAGGTGCGTCCTGTGGTGACAGACAATGGCAACTTTCTGCTGGATTGCAGTGAAGTGAACACAGCCATCAAAATGATACCCGTTGTTGTGGACACAGGTCTCTTTATCAACATGGCTGAAAGAGTCTACTTTGGCATGGAAGATGGCTAGGTCATCATGAGGGAGGGTCCATGTCATTGACCTAAGTCTCACCAGTCACCGAGGCAGAGAAGCCCAAGAGCCTTTGCCTTAATGTACTTGCTCCAGGATGCAGGATGGGCTGGTCAGAGCATGGGGGTAGACACCTGAAATATTGTTGAATGCCCCTGTCTTTTTTTTTAAGAAATAGAGAAGCATATATATATTTTTTCTATTCTAAAAATACTTTTTAAAAGGAAAAAAAAACTTGATTTCAAAAAAAAAAAAGAAAATGAAAGACAAAAACATCAGCTCTTAAAATTCAACTCTTTTGAGTTGCCCGGCCTTTTCTGTCCTTGATGAAAAAACTAATTAACTGATTAGTCATATTTGAAATCAATGAGCCAACTTTTTCATGAGTTTGTTATGTTGACCATTTGAAGAACATGCAAAACTGAAATCCTTGCATGCATTACTTTTACAGTCTAGTAGGTTCTATTTAGTGATCATTTTCAAACCCACCTCTCCACTCCTTCTGATACAGATCCTTATCATCCATCTGAAATTTTTTAAGAAGCCTTTTTTTACATCTACTTTATTCCCTCACCAAACAATACTTCATATTGCTGTCAAATGTGTTTTCTTTATTCACAGATATTACTCCTCTACTCAAAGCCTTTCAATCAATCAACAAGCATTTAATATGTTCCTTATGTGTGCCATAAATTAAACTAACACCTGCTATTGTTCTAAGATACTATTATTGGGGGATGCATAGAAAAACAAAATCTTATGGATCATACATTCTAATGCAGAAAACAACATATTAAATATGTGTAAACAAAATGATGTACATAGAATAAATTGAAGATAATTAACATAGAAAAGGCACCAATATTAAAGGATATCATGAAAAGCTTCTTGAGGAAAGTGGGGTTTTAACTGAAACTTGGAAAAAAAGTAACAGAAGGGTCATGACAAGGGAGAGAATTCAAGGAATGTGGGCACAGCCTACAAAAATGCCCAGAGATGGGAGGTGGAGTGTTTTGAGTGAGGAGCAGCAAGGAGGACAATGTCAATGGATTGCTGAGAATGAGGGTGGGGAAAGATGAGGGATTAGTTGTAATAAGACTTGAAAGACAGGAAGGGGGCTAGTCAAAAGTCAAAAAGAGAGGAAAGGAAGTCATTGAAATGAATTGCATAGAGGGATGACATATCAGATGTCCTTTAGGAAGATCAATTTGACAGCTGAGTAGACAAATTGGAGCAAGGAGAATCTTGAGAAAGGACGAATGACCAGCAAGTTATTGCAAAATCCATTCAATAGTCCAAACTTTAAAGGCTAAATTTCATTCTGATTTAGAATCCTTTGATCTTACAAGAATTATTTTTATTCACCATGTAAAGTTCAAACTCCTTTGTTGAGAACCCAATATCCACCATAATTTGGTGGCACATTACTTTTTCCATCTTATTTCCTTCTATATTTTCCCCCATTACACTGATCTCTTGGCTGTTTTTCATACAAGCTGTAAACTTTACCTCTCTTTGAGTTCATGTAGCACTTCATTTATATCTCTCTGATGCACCGATCATGAGTTATTTTTTAATAAAGCATATGTTATGTCTATCTACTTAGCACTCTAAGCCCAAAATAAGACTAGAAATTATATTTTAAGTTTTATGTCAACTTTGTATCTCCCCCAACATCATCACAGAACTCTAAAATTAATGCTTGATGAACTGTTTACAGGTAAAGAACCCTAACTGGACTGTAGGTTGCCAGTCGTGCAACTAAAATGACTTTCAGATTTTGAATTGACCCTGTTGCTATTATGCCTGTCTTTAATCCTTATACTATGTTGTCTTGGGTTCCCATTTCTATCTTTGTGCTCTTCTACTGAAAGAGATGGTAGCTATTGCAAGTATGAGTTATAAAGTAATTCATCAACCAAATGAGATCTTTAAAAAGTAGTGCAGTGTCTGATACATAGTAGGCACTTAATAACCCTTCCTCTTCCTCCCTTCAACACACAGAATATGTTTGTCTCACTTACACCAGTGACACATAGGATCTTAGTTCTAGAACCCAAAAGGACCAAAGAGGTCATGATTGTTTTAAGAGATGTTAATGGAAATCGAGGTTCAAAGAATCTTGCTCAAGGGCACAAAGGTAATAAAGGGTAGAGCTGAAACTTGAACTCGGGTCCAAGGAATGAATTTAGTTTCCTGTCCTCAATAGCAAAGCACCTCCCTTTATTCAATGAATATTCAACAAATAACTCCTGAGCTCTCTCTATGTACTAAGTACAGTGAAAGGCTGCAGATAGACAGACAAAAAATATCTTACCCTCAAAAAGTTTAGATTTTACTAGAGGATATATAGATAACACAAAGTAAAGGGTTGTTTTTATTAAAGGATTTCTATTTTTTATTATATTTATTTTTGTACAAATGATGGGGTTTTTGTATTACATTACTAAAATATTCTTGGTTAAGAATAAACATAATACCCCTACCCCAAAAATTATAGACCCTCATGAGCAATAAAGGAAAGAGGAAAAAATTAAAATTAAAATTAAATAATAATAATAGGGGCAGCCAGGTGGCATAGTGGATGGAGCACCGGCCCTGGAGTCAGGAGCACCTGAGCTCAAATCCAGCCCCAGACAACCAACAATCACCCAGCTGTGAGACCCTAGGCAAGTCATTCCAACCCCATTGCCCTATAAAAAAACAAATAATAATAATAATAATAATAATAATAATAATAATAATAATAATAATAATTGTGCTTCAGTTTGTGTTCCAACACCATCAACTCTGTTGTGGGTAGATCACATTCTTTAGGAAAAGTCCATCACAAAAGCCACTTTCATATTTTTCCACTGTTGCAATTGCTGATCACAACTCTTTCCATTCATACTTCCCCACTACCATACACTATATTTTCCCTCTCCTTTCATTCTGTTCCTTTTCTTAAATGTGCTGTAGGGAGCTGAGTGGTGCAGCAGACTGATCACTGGCCTTGGAGTCAAGAGGCCCTGAGTCCACATAACAAACCTACGGCCCAACAACCACCTGGCCCTATGATCCCAGACTGACCATCTAATCCCAGCCCCTTGCAAGAAGTAAAAAAAGAAAATGTGTTATATCTGACCACTCTTCCACCCTCTCCTCTATCACTCACATCCCCCCCTTTGCCATGTCCCCCTTATCTCCTTCTTAATCTAGATGTCTATACCCCATTAAGTATATATGCTGTTTCCTCTCAGAGCCACTTCTGATGAGAGCGAAGGTTCCCTCATTCCCCCTCACCTTCCACCATCCATATCATTGCAATAGCTCATTGTAATAAAAAAAAATCTTATTATATGAAATATCTTAGTCTATTCGACCTCTCCTTTTTCTTACTCTCATTACATATCCCTTTTAGCTATTGACTCCATTTTTACAATATATTATAGCTTCTAATTCAGCTCTCTCCTGTGCTTCATCTACCTGCTCTATTAAATGAGAAGTTTCTTATGAATATTATCAGTATCATTTTTCTATGCAGGAATACATGTAGTTCATCATTATTAAGTCCCTCATATTTTACCCTTCTCCTCCACTCTCTATGCTTCACCCGAGTCCTGTATTTGAAGATCAAATTTTAACAGGAACATTTGAAATTCCCCTGGTTCAGTGAAAGTCCATCTTTTTCCTTGAACGATGATGTTCAGTTTTGCTTGGTAGTTGGATTCTCGGTTGCATTCCAAGCTCTTTTGCCTTCCAGAATATTATATTCCAAGACCTATGAATCTTTAATGTAGTTGCTGCTAAGTCCTGTGTGATCCTGACTGTAGCTTCACAATCTTTGAATTGTGTCTTTCTGGCTGTTTTTAGTATTTTCTCTTTGACTTGGGAGTTCTGGAACTTGGCTATAATATTCCTGGGGGGGGGGGTTTGCATCTCTTTTTGGAGGAGATCAGTGGATTCTCTCAATTTCTTTTGCCCTCTGTTTCTAGGTTATCTGGGCAATTTTCCTTTAGGAATTCTTTAAAAATGATGTCAAGGAGCTTTTCCTGATCATGACTTTCAGGTATCCCAATAATTTTTAAATTATCTTTCCTGAATCTTTTTCCAGATCAGTTGTTTTTTCAATGAGATGTTTCACATTTTCTTCTAATCTTTCATTCTCTCTTGGTTTTGAAGTATTGTGTCCTGACTTCTCTTAAAGTCAGCAGCTTCCTTTAGTTCCATTCTATTTCTGAAGGATTTGCTTTCCTCAGAGAGCTTTCTTATCTCTTTTTTTCCATCTGGCCATTTCTGCTTTTTAAAGCATTCTTCTCTTCAATAACTTTTTGAACTGTTAAATCTATTTGACCTATGCTGGTTTTTAAACATGTTATTTTCTTTATCATTCTTTTGGATCTCCTTGACTAAGCTGCTGACTTCTTTTTCATGTTTTTCCTGAATCTCTCTCATTTCTTTTCCCAGTTTTTCCTTTTATCTCCCTCACTTGATTTTCAAAATCTTATTTGAGCTCTGTCATAGCCTGAGCCCAATTTCTGTTTTTCTTGTAGTCTTTAGATGCAGGTGCTTGTACTTCCTCATCTTCATAATGAGTATTTTCATCCTTCTTGGGATCATAGACAATGTATTTCTCAATGGTGATCCTCTTTTTTCTCTGTTTACTCATTTCCCCAGCCTGCCCCTGGTTTGGGGGTACTTCGGGAGTTTTTGAGTATTATTGAAACATCCCCTACCACAAGGATCTCCATGTGTGAAGCTCTGTCTTCCCTCCTGGTCTGTGAATGACCACAAGTGCACCCCTCTGCCATGGGGCTGAGGTAGGGTGCCCTGCTCTTCTATGGGGGTCCTAGACTGTGATCAGGATCTGAATGTGGTCAGAGCCCCAGAGTCCTGTTCCAGGTACAGAGGACAGACCTCGAAGTCTCTCTCTCTCTCTCTCTCTCTACTCCCCTAACTTAGGTATGCTGAGCACTCAAGGTTCAGTTGCCTGGGGGCTCCTGTTTACCAGCTCTGCCTGCTTCCATTTCCTGGGTCTAGGCTGCTGTTGCCAAGCTGCTTGCTGAGTGCCCTGAGGGCTTGGTTTCATGTGCACTTACTCTGGCAGAGGCCCCCCCTTACTGATCTTCCAAGTTGTGCCCCATGCTCCCAGTGATATAGGTCAGGAAACTGCCCCTGCTGTGGTGAGCCTAGACTCCCAAGTGCCCTGGGGCTGCCTCTGGGAGGCTGATGTTCCTTCACTCTGGTGGGCTGCCCCTCTAACTCCCTGGAGTGGAGCCTTTCTGCTATTTTCTAGGTTACCCTGGGCTGGAGAATTGCCTCACTGGATCCCTCTATGAGTTCTATCTCTCAAAAATTTAGAGTCCTTATTTTATAAGTTTTGAAATATTATAGTGTGAGAGAGAGCACTTAAGAGACACTCTTCTCCTGTTGCCATCTTGGCTCAAAGGGTTTTAATGGCAAAAGAAATGTCCAGACAAAGTAGTCTAGGAAAATATGAAAAGAAAAAAAAAATTAAAGAGAGTTTCACAGAGGAGGTAGAACCTAAAGGGAGTCTTGAAGGAAGAGGTAGTTTTCAATTTGGAGAGGTGATATTGGAGTAAGTATTTAACATAGCTATTGATCTCCCATAGAAAGAACTAGGAAAAATATTGCATTCAAGGAACAGTTAATCATTCTGCTTTGATGGCTGATTAATTATTAAGGTAGGAATATAGAGCAAAGCTGAAGACTTTATATTTTATCTAAAACTCTACCCTAAACTAAACAATTTTACACATCATCATAACACACTGACCACTGAGAGTTTTATTTATTAGCACTTATTTAGTTAAGTTTACAAGCAAATCTAGTCTTATTCTATAGATAAGGAAACTGAAACCCAGAAAAAATGAAATGACTTTCTTCAGGTCAACAATAGGTGGTAAGTGATAGAGCCAGTATTCAAAACCAGATCTCTGATTCCAAATGAGGTTCTTTCCATAATACTTCCTCCTTAAAATAGGTTTTAGAATTGTAATTTTGACTCTGAAAAATAATTTGAACTTGTCATAAAAAGAAAACATAATTTTGGGAAGTGGTTAAAAAAATGTTTCAAAAACCCCAGCAGACTTACTATCTTTATTGATCTCTTGATTTTTTCCGATTTTTCAGCATATTTAAAATCAAATTGATGGACTAGATTTACTTTAAAACATTTATAAGTTTGTGAATCTTTGCAAATATATTAATCAAACTTGTTGAGCATCTTGAATAAAGTAGAATGCCTGAGTTATATTTGGTAATTATTAAATTAGTTAAATTTGAATTTTAAGATGAAGAAAAAATAAATTTTTCTCACTTTAGTTTACTAAAAACAAAAGGAAAACTCTATCTGATTTATAAAATCTAATCAAAATAGTTAAATTTCTGACAGCAAGACAGAAAATATAACATTCTTAGAACAAAAATGATGGACTTACTGTATATGAGTACTAACTAAAAATTATAAATCTCAATCTTGGAAAAGTTTGTGGCTGCCTAGAAAAGGCTATTTCCTCAGAAACCATTGTTGCTATAAATAAATGAATGAATAATGAATGAATGAAAGTAATGCTGCTGTCAGAGCTGTTAAATTAGGCTAATTTAGAGAAATGTGGGGCTAGTTGCAATGGGGATAGTTGGATTCGTGAAGCATGAGTCCCCCCAAAAAAATCAGTAATGTAAATTGAAGGCATTCTGTCTAGAACTCAGGCCTTCTCTGTTAACTCAGAATTGGAGATATTTTAACTTGATTTCCCACACCAAATCTGCTTGTTCTTTGAACATTGTCCAATGCTGATGCAAATTTTTTTTGTATCCTATCTAGATACTATTTCTTGATGACTTCTGAGCTTCATACAACATATTCCTAGAAACCAATGCCATTTCCATATGACCAACAAGATATTTTTTTGGTCCTCCCAACTTGAAAAATACTATATGTAACACTGATCTTATTTTAAATTTTTTTCTCTTTCTTTCTCTCTTTCTCTCTCTTCTTTCTTTTTTTCTTTCTTTCTTTCTTTCTCTTTCCTTCCTTCCTTGCTTCATTCCTTCCTTCCTTCCTTCCTTCCTTCTGTCCATCCGTCCTTCCTTCCTTTTTGCTTTCTAATTTGGGAGACTTCAGTATAGAAAATGAATAGTATCTATGACAGATTCTTTCTCTATGACAGGTTATTTATCTATGACAGTTTCTTTCTCTGTTCTTGATCTTGCACAGCACCAGGAGAAGCATTTCATTGTTTCATGTCTCTGAAATTAAACAGTGTTTTAATACTGCATCCAATGCAAGAATTCCTTTAATATTGATTGTTATTGCATTTTTTATTTAATCTCTTGTGATAAGGAGTTCACTACCTTGTTGGAGGGGTAGGGAATTGACATTTCTTTTTACCAGAGAAGTCTGAATTTTTCTTTTTCTTTATGGGGTGATCACAGTGCCTTATTCTTAAGTTTGTGTTAAGTATTTGATCAGAGACTTTAGGTCAGTAAGTAAGAATACTGCATGAAAAAGAAATTGAAATATGAAATAAATATGAATTTTTTTAAAAAAATAAAACAAATTTAAGGAGAATAATAGATGATTACATCTTCAATGTGGAATTCATGGAGTTCTGGGTGGCCAGGGACATTGTCTCAAAACAATTAACACTTTAAAGATTAATTCCTTGCTGGCAAAGTATTTTCTAACCTGTGGACACAACATAAAGATGGAACCAGTTAAGGAACTGTACTTTCATCAACCAGGCTTTTTTGTTGAACATCAAGAAGATACGTGGCTGGTATTTGTCCTTTCCTGTCATTTCTCAAGGGTTGCCAGCTTTATATGTCAGAGCTGTCTTTATTATGAACCCAAAAACATTGGCATAAAAAGCAGGGTTACCCTGTCCTTTACAGCTTGAAAACCTAAGATTCACTCCTCTTCTTGGTTGATTTATGTCCTCTGAGGCAAATTTTTTCCAATTCCAGTAGGGAAGTTCCATTGGCATTGAATATCTGTTCTGGTGTGTAGCTTCTCTTCAATCAGTTTCTTCAAGGTTTTAGGAAACTTCTTAGCTTCTTCTTGATCAGCATATATCTTCTCTACCTTTACTTTTACATTGTATAGGCTAAACATTTTAAAAAAAATTTAAATCAGCCTTTACTAGCCTGAAAATCCATAGGGATAGACCTTTCACCTTCATTTTCCTTAAGGAGATCATGTAAGGATGCCATGTGCATGATCATATGGATGCCAGTCTACTAAAATGTTTCTTACATAACAAAAATAATGTTGTATCTTCTACATAAAAGAGATACAGGTCTCATAGCTTATGTACATGCTTTGCAGTTCTTGGTATACCTTCAGTAATAGATTCAAGAATTTTCTTCCCTTGTTTCTTGTTATACTTTATGATCAACTCATTAACACTAATCTGATATATATTATCAAAACTGTGGCAGGGAAAATGTCTTTTTGAAGGCAGATAAGTAGCACAGTGGATAGAGCTCCAGGCTTGAAGTTAAGACGTGAATTCAAATAAGATCTCAGATATTTTTAAGCTGTGTGACCCCAGGTAAATAATTTAATCTTATTTACCTCAGTTTCCTCATTTGCAAAATGAATTGGGGAAAAAGATGACAAATGATTTTAGTTACTTTGTTCAAAAAAAGTTCCAAATGAGGTCACAATCACACAGAACAACAAAAATGACTTCTTAAAAAAATATGAAGAATTCACGTTTTTCATACTAAAACTTTAGATATTTAAAGACAGAATGAATTTTGTTGGATACACTAATAGTAGAGATATAAATTCTTGTGAAAAATTTAGCAACTACTAGAAGAAAGACTAAGGTTTGTATATTAATTTCAGAACATTAAGTAAAAATTTCATTACATATTTTATCGTTCAGTTACAATTACAATTCATTATAAATTTTTATTCAATATAACAAGAGATCCATGATTTCAAAAGGAGAGGAAGTTGCATATTATCTCAGTAGACAATAAGAAATAATGCGGGCTAAATAGTTACAATGTGATGAATTAAGAGCTAGTTGAATGTCTGGAACCAAACAGCAGAGGTATTAATGGATCAAAAGCATCCTAGAAGGATACAGCTTCAAGCATCTGAACTTAACCCTAATATTTATAAAAGTGTTTACTAACAACAATACTTGCCAAATTTGTAAGTTATTGTAGAGACAGAAGGATCATCCAACTCAAAAAGAATCAGAATTTTTCAAAAATAAAATCAGGTCAGGTTAGAATCATCAAATTTAGTTTTAAAAAAAGGCCACTCATCTCCAGTAATAACATTCCCAGAACTGTTCAAGCTTAATTTAAATTAGATTTTCCATCTTGTTTTTTCTACTAAGTCCTTTTTTGTACCTCTAAAACTTCATTTATAAATTTAACTAAAATAACTTTTCCTTTTACCTGATTCATCTTGAAATGTCCCATATCCAAGTAAAAAAAAGTCAACAGAATTTGTGGAAACAAATTTGGGAAACAAGTCTCTATTTTTAAGAAATAAGTAATTGGTTTATTAAGTTCAGAAATTTAAGGAATTAAAATTGAAAAAAATACTTAGAGGTTTTAGTAGAATGAAAGAATGAAAGTCATCAGTGGAAACCAAACAAGATAATTCAGTTCTAAGTTACATTAACAATAGCATAGTGTCCAGGACAGAGGTGATAGCCCTGCTAACTTCTGTCTTAATTAGATCATATCTGGAGTAGGATACTCAATTCTTAAAGCCTAATGCATAGGGATGGCTAGGTGATGCATTGGATAGAGCACAGGACCTGGAGTCAGAAGTACCTAAGTTCAAATCTGGCCTCAGACACTTAATAATCACCTAGCTGTGTGGCCTTGGGGAAGTCACTTAACCCTATTGCCTTGCAAAAAAAAATAACAATAAAAAAACCCTAATGTATAGGTCCTCATATGTAGTCTTAAAATTTCCTAGCAAGAATATTAGTAATTTAATCAATATAGTAAACATACAACATGTCTTTTAGTACAAAACATGAAGAATTGTACCTTACCAGCTCTAAACCTTCTAATTCAATCTTCTCATTGGAAAAGCATCTAGTCCAATCTCCTCTTTCATTTTACAACTGAGAACTTTGAAAGAGTCAGTAGTTTATTCATGGAATCCACAGGGCATCCAACACCTCTATTTTTTTCATTCTTTCCCTTTTTATTTGTTTCTATGGAATCAGCTTACTTTAGAACTAATTGAAAATTTCTAGTTAAAATGAAGTTTGAAGTGTCCTGGAAATTTTATTAATGGAGATCATTGTGAGACCTCTTTACTATAAACCATAGTTTATAGTATATAAACCATATATACCAGATAGTATAAAACATAGATTAGTTGAGTTATGGTCAAATATCATGGTTCCAATTCCATTTCTGATATGTAATACAACCTACCTAGCACTTACTCATCTTACTCAGTAACTATAGGATTATTGTGAGAATTAAATCAAATAATATTTGGAAATAAGATATTTGGAAAGTGCTTAGCAAGCAGTAGGTCCATAGCAAAAACTTATTTTTTCCCTCCCTCCCCATTTCCCTTCCTCCTTTCCTTCCTTTTCTTCTCTTGCTTTTCCTTGCTAACATTTAAATTGAGCATGGGAAATCCTTTAACCCCTGTATCTCAGTCTCCTCACTCAGTGCCTAGCACACGGTAAACATTTAGAAAATTCTTCCTTCCTTCTTAAGACCTACCTATATATTCAGGGGAAAGCATTAATCCCTAGGAGTCTCAGTTTCCTTATCTCCAAAATGAAGATAGTAAGACCTAAGGTACCTTTCTCACATGGCTATTATGAATCTAAAATTAAAAGGACATGTAAATTGCTTTGCAAACTCTAAGGAATGATATGAATATGAGTTGCTACAATTAGAAGCCACATTAACCTAGAATAACTTCCATTAATCCTGTGGTCCAGCTTTTGATTCATTCAGCCAATTTTTACTTGATATTCTCTGCATCTATGCCAAATAACTAAGGTAACAATATCTACTCTTTCTTTATTCCTTTTCTGATCTTAAACTAATCAGTTCTATGTGTGGTTCTTGGTTTGAATACTGATTTGTTGGGACACAAGTAAAATGACCTGCTACTCCTATCTCTTTGAGGATTTGTCACATTTAGGTGGGATCCACACAATCAAAAGTTTTAGTGTAGTCAATAAAGTGGTAGATATTTTGCTAGAACTTCTTTGCTTTCTCTACAATCCAGAAATTGTTGGTAATTTAGTTTCTAGTTCCTCTGCTTCTTTGAAAGCCAGCCTGTCCGGTAATTCTTGGTTCACTTAGTGCTGAAGCCTAGCTTACAGAATCTGAAGTGTAATTTTACTGACTTATGAAAAGAGCATTTTTTAATAACTTGAACATTGTTTGACATTGCTCTCAAAGTTTGGGACGTAAACTGAGTTTATTCAATCCCATGGCCTCCTGAGTTTTTCAAATTTGCTGGCAAATTGCATGCAGCACTTTAGCAATTTCATCTTTTAGGATTGTAAATTGTTCAAATGGAATTCTATCACATTCACTTGCCTTATGTTAGGAATGCAATTGTGATTACCTAAGATTTTAAGATCTTCTTTAATAGTTCTTTTGTGCATTCTTTCTACATCTTAATCTCTTCCTCTTCTAAGTCCCAACCAACTTTTGTGTTTCATCATGACCATTTTTCCATGAAGCAGTTCTTTGATATCTCTAATCTTCCTGAAGAGATCACTTGTTTTTCTCATTTTATATTTTTCTCTTTTTTTGCATTTACTCATTTAAGAAAACCTTAGTTCTCCTTACTATTCTCTTGAACTTTGCATTCAGTTGGGTATATCCTTTGCTCTCTTTTTTTCCTTTTTTGCTTTCATTCTTTTCTTGGTTATTATTTGTTCTCAGTTATTTTTAAATCTCAACAGACAGACATATTACACTGGTATTACATGTATTCAACATGATTGACATGCATGTTTTTATAATTAAAATGATTTATGATGGAAATTCATGAGCAGATCAATACCACCAGAAATTATAGAAAGGTCATCCTTAAGGAGAGTAGATTTACTGATCAATAAAGATTATATAAGAAATGAATAGTAACTCTGAAATACTTCAGCACAATTGACAAAACTTTAGCACCATTGAATTCTTAGAAAAACACAACTTGATAGTTCAGATTGAGAATGTATATTCAAAAAAGATCCTTAGGAATTCAAAATATTCAGTTTATATGGAACATGATCTTTGGGAAAACATTATTGCCCATAATTACCTGAACCATTACATCGATTTTGAACAATTTAAAAATATGCTAATAGGTGTCACCATTCCAAATACTCAAAAACAACAAGCCTTTTAGAATGAAAAGCTTTCAAAATATGGATACTTATAGAAGAAATCAAAACCATGTGAGAACGGGATGATGTACATATTAGCCACCTTTCTTCCTGCTGCCAGTGTTCCAAAGATGTGTTCAATAAATTTAAAGAAGATAAGTTCAATTCTTTATACTTTTATTTAACTTAAAACATAATTTTATTGACCTGTGAAGTAGCCAGAGAATGTTAAATAAAAAAGAATAATAGTAGAAGAGCAGCTTATCCTTGGACTGTTTCCTATCAGAACTCCCCCTGAAAAAGAGGAGAATGAGATGAGCTATGATAATGATAATAGCTAGTAGTTGGTGATATGGCTAGAGAGAAGGACCTGGCATCTGAAATCCCTGAATTTTCAAATTCAAATCAAAACAAGTAGTAGTTTTGTATACTATCAAGACACTTGACCTCAGTTAATTTCAGTTTTCTCAACTGAAAAATGAGGATAATAAAGGCATCTACCTCATAGGGCTGTTGTGGGGATCAAATGAGATATTTCTAAAGTTTTTAGCACAAGGTCTGATCAGTAAGTATTACATAAGCATTTATTACTTCCCTTCCTTTTCAATTGTAACTCATATATATAGTTTATTTTGCGATTTACCAAGTGCTTACTCACAATAATACTGTAAGAAAAAAAAGTATTATTTCAATTATTCAATTTCAATTGGGTAAGATCAAAGCTCAGAGAAGGGAAATAACTTTTACAAGAATTCTAGCCCTAGAGCTGGAGTACATTATTTTTACAAATGAGGAAACTGTGCATCTGGGAGATGAAATCACTTGAAGGAACCCAGGCTACAAGCTTACATGTTATGCCTCCAAGATTTATGTTTTGAGGAGCAAACTTTCTTTCTGCAGATAATCGTGATCTCTTCTTATACATCTCTTTTTTCTTGATATTAGAAAAATGAATTATTAATAATGTTATAAAGTCACAGTGTCATAAAATGATTTCATCTCCCAACAGACTATTTGTGGATGATATCTTTGACATGGAACTATAAAGAACATATATAGTTCTTTATATATATGAACTGTGCAAGTTAAAAACTAGTTAGTCCCTCATTTCAAGCTTTATGTTAAAAGTAAAGCTGATTATTTGTGCTTATTGATATTAGCTTTTTTCCCTTTATTTTGGGGGCAAACACCTATATGTTTTCAATATAGCTTTGTTACTGGTCCTGTAATATTCAAAAAATAGACAAAAACTAAAAAGGAAGGTACATTTACTACACTAAGTTATAGCCAAACCTCAAACAAGGTGCTTTACTGTCTTGAATTGGCTCTTTTAAAAACAGGAACTGAGGAGTAGAGTTCATTATGAGAAATGTAAATGCAACTAAATTATTTTTCTTTTATTTTAATTTTAATTTTTTCTCTCCCCTTTACTTCATTGCCCATGCGGCTCTATTTTTTTGGGGGGGAGGGGGTTTTATGTTTACTCTTAAACAAGAATATTTTAGTAATGTGTAAAAAAACATTATTTGTACAAATAAGAATAAATAAATAAATAAATAAATAATATGAGAAATGTAAATGCAACTAAAATGATGTAGTAACTACACAGTGTGAGTGGTATATCTCTGTGTTTATGCCCCTATACAGAGGGGGCATAGATATAATCATTGTTCCTTGAATTATAATAGAATATTCTGGAAATTAATGTGTGTTCACATCTCTGAGGCCAGTATTTTCAAATCAGGCTGTATCAAGTGATTCTAATAAGAAGAATATAGTATAAATATAAGGTAGGACTACCCCAGCATAGGTTGTGGGACATATAGAGTAATTTAAATTTTTTGATGCTATTCAGGTGTAGGAAATAAGAATGGTGAATCTATACAGAAAATTTTGTTGAATCATTTAGTATCATGGGAATTTGGCTATGATTGATTGAAGTAGTCCAATGTCAGTAGTATTTAAAATCAGCAACATTAATGAGTCCATAGTTTCTACTATCATTTAAAAGATAAAATAGCAATACTCCTAAAACAATAACCCCCAAATATTTAGTTTGATAATATGGATTTCTGTTTAGCCATTCTAAGGATGTCAGCTCACTAGCTGTCTGGAGAATTGATCACCATAATAAAGCAAAAAAGCTCCTGGAAGGCAATAGTAATTTGATTCAGGAGCTCAGTTTAGACACTGAAATTTTAAAACACTTTAAATCCAGCTCTACACAGTTGATGGTAGACTCTCCTTGCCTTTTCATAAGCTGCTACTTAAAAAAAAAGTATTGCAATTCTTTGAGTCTAAAATACTACTCAATAGCTCTGTAGGCAAGTTATCTAAATATTGTTATCTCCCCGAGCCTTAAGCTGTGCTGCTCTACACACAATAGGAATTTAATACATATTTGTTGATTTATATTGAATTCTTTATTTTTTCTTTCACAGTGCATCTAACACATATCATTTGGAACGGCACAAACTCTTTGTGGAAGGCAATAGTATATTTTTATAATATTTAGAATTGGAGTGATGCCTCTAAGTTCAGATAATATTATTTGTTTCTTTCCCATTAGTATTTTTATTTTTTTAATCTTATTTATTTTAGGCAATGGGATTAAGTGACTTGCCCAAGGTCACACAGCTAGGCAAACTTAAGTGTCTGAGGCCAAATCTAAACTCAAATCCTCCTGACTTCAGGGCTGGTGCTCTATCCACTGTGCAACCTAGCTGCCCTTCCCATTAGTATTTGATACCCTTTGGTTAAACTAACCTCCTGAAGATTTTTCAATCTCTATAACTCCCAAATCACTATAATTAATATATACATGTACTCATGTATAAAAGGTACCATTACCTGAGAGATAATTGTCCTAAAAAGTTCACTTGAGCTAAGGTTAGCAGCAAAGATGGTCTATGGAAATTAAAAAAAAAAGAAAAAAACAGAGAATGGAGTGGAAGCAAAAATGAGGAAAGCTACACAACTAGTGTATTGGGGCTTTGATACAAAATGCTTATTACTTGCCATCACAAAAAAGTGACAGATTATGAATCTGCATTTTTCACTTCATAATCTAAGTTTTTCTGCTCAATTGGACTCAAAATAAAAACCAATTTCTTCAGTCCCAAATGATATTCAACAGTAGTATCCTATACCTCTACCACATTAGTTGTTTTATTTTAATTTCTGAAATTTCTCTTTTCCAAATTTATGCATGAGTAAGTGTTTCTTCAGATCTATTAATATTGAGGCAAAACTTAAATGGCACCAACTTTGGTGGAAACTACCGAAAGGCATTTGTATAAAGTCATAACATTTTAAAATGTTTAAACCAAGTGTTCACTGGCTTCATAGAGAAGATTTGTAAATCTTGGATAAAAGCCCCAAGCAATGTTTACCAAATGAAACTGGCATTTTCATGAGAGGAGACAGAATGAAGAAGATATACACATATTTATAGACTGCCAAGAATAACCATAGCATGTAAATCCTTTAATGGGCATTCTGTTTCTATCATGAAACAATGCCAGGAGGGAGGAAGTCCATTGCTTTATTTCAAAATGCAATTCACTCTAGGCTCAAGTCTTTGGAGTCTGCGTGACCATAAAGGTTAGTTGAAAGCTCTCATAAAGAGAAGGATTGGGCATCTCCTTCAGTATGTTCAAATGCCAAGACCCAAGCTCAAGTTCTTGAGGCAAAGAGTTGCATAGCCTTGTAAAACATAGTGAGAAATCCCACCCTTCAATTCATGCCAGGTAGGTGAGATATGGGGATTTAAGCCTGCCTTAGTTCTGTCATTCAATTTATATGAATCTTCTGCCAAAAAATAGTAATCAGAGTGCCCTTACTAAAATTTGCATGCAAGGGCTAGCTTATCTTTCAGTCTCACTAGAGTCGAGCTCCCACTAAACATTTGAATCAAACCGATCCAAAAATCACCACATCTACTGTACTCCAAATATAACATCAAGCTTAAAATATGGGAGATATTATTCATGCTTTTTCATGTGATGTATACATCATTTTGTTATTTCTCCTTTCCCATTTTATATGCTGGGCTTGATTTGAAGTCTATTGTGTGGCTTTTGAAAACATATTTAATATGTCATTTAGGAAGATTCAGACACTGGGAATCCTGTCCTCAATTTTCTTTGCTCTCCTGAAAATTCCAGAAGAGACTCACTCTAACTGGAAATGTTCTGATCCCAAGTCCTATTACCGCACACTTTTTCCTTGAATGCCTTCCCATATTTTCCAAGGATGCATTCAGTTTAACAGGTGATTCAATTGCTCTGCTTACATTTCTCATCCCAATATATCTGAGTATTTATTATGCATTCCTTTGTTGTTCTATGAATGTTAAGTTCCACCAAATATGGTCTGGCCCCACATTTTCCTATGGTTTCAGTCCCAACCCCTCTTGACCTTGTTCTAGACTCAAGCAAGAAATATATATTTATAAAGATCCCCTGCCTCTGCTCAGAGATTTAGAGTTTGAATGAATCTTAGAGATCATCAAATCCAACCTCCTCCTTTTGTCAGGTGAAGAAATGAGGCATGGCAAAGTTTAGTGACTTGCCTAGAGTCACAGAACCAGTAGCTGTCTGAAGCAAGATTTGAATTCAGGTGTTCCTGACTGCAGGACCTGTACTTTTTCCTCTAAGCTTCTTTTCTTGGTATGGAATAATTATCAAGACTGTTTTTGTTAATGGACCCCTTTATCACTCTCTTTTTAGACTCTGCCTAAATTCTTGATTCTAGGCACCTAATCTGTATATTTCTGAACTCATTGTTTCTGTATCTTTTATTCTCCAAGTACCTAGATAAGCCCATTCTTCCTCTCTTCCTCTGCTGATCTCCTGGACTCTAACATACACTGTTACTTTGGAACCTAAAATCTTCCTACTCTTCTCCTCCTATGCTGATTCTCAAAACTACAGACTCTACTACCTCACTATAGAACTTTTGATACTTTTCCAGTACTAACTAATCACTGTCTAGATTTGCAATTTCATGGTCTAGATTCACAATTTCCCTCTGGTATAACCACACTGTCCATGCAGATCTACCCTGGACTGTCCCAGTCTGCCATGCTGTTTATACCTTGCAACTACCAATGAAGTTGCCTATCCAAATGAAAAGATTGTTTATCATTTCTCTCTTTGAAAAAGAGGGGCAGGGGCAGGCTAGGGAAATAAACTTATTTGGACTATTATAATCTAAAGAATCTGAAATTTTGATACAGCTGCTATTACCTATGGATGACTGTGGAGGTACTGACATCCTGCAAGACTGAAGATATTCTAGCTTCTCTTGCATTTCAGCTATGATTTTACTGTCTGAAGCACTCTACAAATGCAGACTGAAATTCTCCCCAATCCCCAGACCTTATGCTTCATTTTAATAAAGTATTGCCATAAAATTTACAAAGTAGTAAAAAGTGTGACAAGTCTCATGCCCACTGCCACCCTCATTTTTCCAAGTATATCTAGAAAATGTACCTGACCAAAGCCTGATGTAGAACCACTCCCCCCAAAAAAGTCACAGTGGTCATTTAATCAAGTCCAGATCAGTATAGGGAAACAGAAAGAGAATTCTTTGGACTTTAGGGGTGGAATTAGACCAATAGTTAGCCACAGGGAGGTGTTGAGCACTCAGTGAGACAGTGTGCAAGCAGGAAAGAAGAGGGCCAAGACCCCAACCAGACCAGCCCAATCTCATGCAGGATGTGAGAGTCAGGGCTTCCTAGCTATCTGATGGGGTGAGTCCAATGGCAGTCCACTGTTGTTCAGACCTGCCATCAGGTCAGGAATCTTCAAAGCTCACACTAGAGAGAAAGCATCCATACTTTGCTCTAAGATTCCAACATTTTGGGACCTCTGAAAGCTTGCCATTTTTTAACCTGGGTTATGCCCAAGGACACAGAATGACTTAATGTTCAATACTTCCAGTAAGCAGCAGGATCACCAAGTACAAAGAATGGTACCAGAACACCAACGAGCAAAATCTCAAAAACTCAAAGGAAAATGTTTCTTAGGCACAAATTCATCAGTTAAAAATAGCAATTGTTCTTTTTTTTAATGAATAAATTAAAGGAGAGACCTAGGGGCAGCTAGGTGGCACAGTGGATAAAGCACTGGCCTTGGAGTCAGGAGTACCTGGGTTCAAATCCGGTCTCAGACACTTAATAATTACCTAGCTGTGTGGCCTTGGGCAAGCCACTTAACCCCATTTGCCTTGCAAAAAAAAACCTTTAAAAAAAAGTAGAGGGAAAGGAAAAGGGAAAAGGAAAAGGAAAGGGAAAAAATGGAGGCAGAGGGAAATGAGGAAATAGAAGGAATCTACCATTCACTTACTGAAAGAAACCCTGCAATGAAAAACTCCCTGCAACATTATAGACAAAGCCCAGAGCTTCCATTTTAGAAAACTTGTTGCAAGCAATAAGAAAGAAAGAATTCAACTACCAAGGAATCACACATAATTTAGATAAGCTATTTGATACAGTAGAGTACTAGATCTGGAATCAGGAAAACCTGTGTTCAAAACAGACTTTAGTTATGGGATCATGACTCTTTTTGCCTCAGTTTCCTTGACTGTAAAAGGGACCCACCTTGCAGGGTTATGTATCAAATTTAAAAAATAAAAAACCAATGCTTGTGCTAGCATTCTTAGAACATACACTATAAAAACTTTTTGGAAACTTCTGATCAAGATGGTGGAGAGAAGCCAAGCACTTTTTAAAGCTCTCCTGGCTTTCCCTCAGAACAAACATAAATCAAGCCATTTAACAGATTTAGGATAGACAGAACAGAGGGGAACATCTCCCAGCATGGTCTATCACAAGGGGAGCTTGGGAGTGCTGGGAGCAGAAAGCAGAGACCTGTAGGGGTGGTGGGGTGAGACCAGGGTACTAACCTGATAACTGCAGCAGAAACCATTGCAGTGTGCACAGTGAGTGGACAGGAAGAGGTTTAATATGGCTGTCCAGACATCTATCCGGACAGCTGGGTTGGTCTGAAAGATCCAGGTCCAGGTCCCTGTGTTTACAGCTGAGCCTCCATTGTTTCTGTGGGACGGTGTGAATTTCTCCAATATAAACACAGACGCAGCCCTAAGTGTGCACATCTTGCCCCAAAAGCCAGGTTTGGGCAAGCACTGATTAGTGGAGAGAATCTCTGGCTTTTCCCAGTCCTGACAATCTAGCCCAGATTATGTGAGAACAGCCAGGATTCAGTCCCAGGCCTGGCAAGTGGGCCACTGGACCTTTCATCACAGACAATCTCAAGAAAGTTTCTGATTCCTTACTGGAGGGTCCACTGAGTAACCCCCTGGAAGTCTTAGTCCCGGTGAGCAAGGCTTCTAGGGATTTCAAAACCAAAGGTCTGTGAATCAACCCCTCTCCCCCCCCAGCACAAGACCCTAGGAAAAGCTACATCCCAAAATGAAAAAAGGCCAGAGCTAAGTAGGTTCTATTGAAAGTTACCTTAGAGGGGTGGTTAGTTGGTTCAGTGGATAGAGCACCGGCCCTGGAATCAGGAGTACCTGAGTTCAAATCCAGCTTCAGACACTTAAAAATTACCTAGTTGTATGGACTTGGGCAAGTCATTTAACCCCATTGCCTTGCAAAAACAAAAACAAAAAAAAGTTACCTTAGATAGCAGGAAATGAATTATAGTAATCTACTGTTTGATAAACCCAAAGAGTTCGGCTGTTGGGATAAAAACTTTCTCTTCGATAAAAAAATTGCTGGGAAAATTGGAGGTTAGTATGGAAGAAACTCAGATTAGACCAACACCGCACACCCTATATCAAGATAATATCCAATTGGATACAGGATTTATACATAAAAAATATAAGAAAACTAGAAGATCAAGGAATAGTTTACCTGTGAGATCTATGGAAAGGGAAAAAGTGCAGGACCAAGGAAGGTAGAGAACCTCAGTGAAAACAAAATACATCATTTTGACTACATTAAATTAAAAAGCTTTGACACAGACAAAACCCCTGTAACCAAGATCAAAAGAAAAGCTGTAAATTGGCAAACAATTGCTGCAACTAGTATTTCTGACAAAGGATTCATTTCTAAAATATACAGAGGACTGGGTCAAATTTTCAGAAAAAAGAAATCATTCTCCAACTGACAAATGGTCAAAGGATATCCAAGGCAATTTACAGCTGAGGAAATCAAAGCGATCACAGTCATATGAAAACCTGTTCCAAATCACTACTTGTTAGAGAAATGCAAATTAAAGCATCTCTGAGAGACGAGCTCACACCTCTCAGATCGGCCAATATGACCAGAAAGGGCAATGATCAATGTTGAAAGGGATGTGGGAAATCTGCAACACTAATACATTGTTGGTGGAGCTGTGAACTTATCCAACCTTTCTAGAGATCAATTTGGAATCATGCCCAAAGGGCAACAAAAAATGTGCATACCTTTTGATCAAGCAATAACACTGTTGGGTCTATACCCTGAAGATATTATGAAAAAGGGTAGAAACATCACTTGTACAAAAATATTCATAGTAGCCCTGTTTGTGATGGCAAAGAATTGGAAATTAAGTGAATATCCTTCAGTTGAGGAATGGCTTAACAAACTGTGGTCATGGAACACTATTGTTCTATTAGAAGCCAGAAGGGATGGGAATTCAGGGAAACCTAGAAGGATTTGCATGAACTGATTCTGAGTGAGATGAGCAGAACCAGAACACTGTACACCCTAACAGCAACATGGGGGTGATGATCAAACTTGATGGACTTCCTTATTCCATCAGTGCAACAACCAGAGACTATTTTGGGCTGTCTGCAATGGAGAATACCCTCTGTATCCAGAGAAAGAATTGTGGACTTTGAACAAAGACCAAAGACTATTACCATCAAATTAGAAAAAAACCAGTTATTTTATTATGTAATTTTACTATCTCATACTTCATTTTTCTTCCTTAAGGATATGATTTCTCTCTTATCAAATTCAACTGAGATCAATGTATACCATGATAACAATGTAAAGACTAACAGAATGCCTTCTGTGGGGGCGGTAGAAAAGCAAGAATGGGGGAAATATTGTAAACTCAAAATAAATAAAATCTTTCTAAAAAAAAAAGTTACCTTGTAGACAAGGATACTAACTGCAAAAAGGAGGACAGACAGGAAATTGGGCGAAGCTTCATAGGAGAATATGAATTGTTCTCCAGCACAGAAAGATTTCTTAGAAAAGTTCAGAAAGGAGTTTAAAAATCAAATAAAAAATTTGGGAAAAGTAACACAGTAGAAAATTAACATCTTAGAAAAAAATTGGCAAAGGAAACAAATTCTTTAAAAAAACAATTGAACAAATTCAAAAAGAAAGTAATTCCTTTAAAAACACAAAAGGGCAAATGAAAAGCATAACAATGCTTTCCAAAATATAATTGACCCATTAGAAAAGGAAAAGAAAAATGAAGCAAATTTTTCTCTAAAATAAAAGATTGGAATCCATGAAAACTAATGAATTAATGAGACAGCAAGAATATATTAACCAAAAATCAAAAACACAAAAAAGTAGAAGAAAATTTAAAACACTTCAGTGGTAGAAACAACTGACCCGGAAAATAGATCCAGGATAAACAATTTAAGAATCATAGAATTATTTGAAAACATTGAACAAATAAAAAAAAAGATCCTGGACTCCATTCTTCAGGATATAGTTATGGAAAAGTCACCCTGATATCATGGAACCAGAAGGCAAAATAGTCTTTGAAAGAATACATTGATCCCTTCCTGAAAAAACTGACCATGTATTAGGGCATAAAAACTTCAGAATCATTGAATGTATCCTTTTTCAGATCATGATGCAATAAAAATCACATACAATAAAGGGCCATGGAGAGACAGACCAAAAACTACTTAGAAACTAAATAACCTAATTTTAAATGAGTGGATCATGCAGTGGATAGAGCACTAGCCATGGAATCAGAAGGACCTGAGTTCAAATCCAGCTTCAGACACTTAATAATTGCATAGCTGTGTGGCCTTGGGCAAGCCACTTAACCCTATTGCCTTGCAAAAGATAAAAAAAATAAGAATGAGTGGATCAAATAACAATTCATAGAAGAATTAATGATTTTATCCAAGACAATGACAATAATGAGACTAAGTACTTATGGGATACAGCCAAAGTAGTTATTAGGGATATATTATATCTCTAAATCCTTACATGAATAAAATAGAGAACTGAGCATGCAACTAAAAATGTTACAGAAAGAATAAATTAAAAATCCTCAATTAAATACCAAATTCAAAATTCTGAAAATTAAAGAGAAATTAATGAAATCAAAAGAAAGAAAATTATTGAAATAGTAAATAAAACCAAGAGTTGGTTTTATGTTAAAAAAATGAATAAAATAGATAAATCTTTGGTTAATTTAATTAAAAAAGAAAGATTAAAGCTAAGTTACTAAATACTAAGTTACAAAAATGAAAAAAGTGAATTTGCCACCATTAAGGAGGAAATTCAAATGATAATTTGGAACTATTTTGCCAAACTGTATGTCAATAAATTTAAGAATCCAAGTGAAAAGGATGAATATTTTAAAAATATAAATTGTTCAGGTTAAAAGAAGAGGAAATTGAATATTTTATACAAACATATGTCAGAAAAAGAAATTCAACAAGTCATCAATGAATACCATAAGAAAAAAATCTCCAGGACCAGATGAATTCACAAGGGAATTCTATCAAACATTCAAGAAGCAATTGGTTCCAATTCTATATAATTTATTTGGAAAAAATAGGTGAAGAAGGATTTCAGTCAATTTCCTTCTATGAAGTCAATACCGTGCTAATACTTAAACCACTAAGAATCAAAACAGAGAAAGAAAATTGTAGACCAATATCCCTGATGATTATGGATGCAAAAACTTTAAATAAAATATTAGCAAAGTGAGAACAGCAATTTATCCCTATGATAATATAGTATGATCAAGCAGGTTTTACACTAGGAAAAATAGGAGGAATATCAAGAGGATTATTGTCAAAAATGCAAAGGAAGGTGACCTAACCATACTAGATCTAAATGCATTATAAGGCATCAGTCATCAAACTGTCTGGTATTGGCTAATAAATAGAGTGGTTGATCAGTGGAATAGATTTGGTGCAAAAGAGACAGCTTTAAATGTCTATAGTAATTTACTATTTGACAAACCCAAAGATTCCAGTTTCTGGAATAAAAATTCACTCTTCCATAAAAATTGCTGAGCAAACTGGAAGACAGTATGGCAGAAACCAGGAATAGAGCAACATCTCACAACCTATACCAAGATAAGAACAAAATGGGTACAGGATTTAGACATAAAAGATAATATTGTAAGCCACTTAGGAGAACAAAGAATAGTTTATCTGTCAGATCTATAGAAAAGGGATCAGTTTATGAACAAAATTGAGGTGGAGAAAACAAACTGTATATTTTTGATTACATCAAATTAAAAAGGGTTTGTGCCAACAAAACCACTGCAACCAAGATTAAAAGGAATGTAGTAAATTGGGAAAATAATTTTACAACTAGTGTTTCTGACAAAAGTATCATTTCTAAAATATTTAGACAACTTAGACAAATTTGTAAAAATAAAAGTCATTCCCCAGTTGATAAATGGCCAGAGTATATGAAAAGACAATGTTCAGACAAAGAAATCAAAGCTACCTATAGTTACATGAAAATTGCTCTAAATCAGTATTGATTAGATAAATCTATATTAAAATATCTCTGAGGTATTGCCTCATACATCTCAGATTGGCCAATAAGACTAGAAAGGATAATGATCAATGTTGAAAGGGATGTGGGAAATCTGGGACACTAATGCATTGTTAGGAGAGTTTAGAACTGATCTGACCTTTCTGAAGAGTAATTTATAATTATTACCAAGGGGAATATAACTGAGTATACTCTTTGATCCAGCAAGAACACTATTGAGTTTATACCCTGATGAGATCATGAAAAAGGTGAAAAATCCCACATGTACAAAAATATTCACAGCAGCTCTTTTTTGTAAAATTTTATTTATTTACGGTAATGGGGTTAAATGACTTGCCCAAGTCACACAGCTAGGTAATTAGTGTATGAGAGCAAATTTGAACTCAGGTCCTCCTGACTCCAGGGCTCATGCTCTATCCACTGCACCACCTAGCTGCTCCTATAGCAGCTCTTTTTGTAGTGGCAATGATCTGGAAATTGAGGGGATGTCCATCATTTGGGGAATGGTTGAACAAATTGTGCTATAAGTATATGATGGAATACTATTGTTCTATAAGAAATCATGAGGAATGGGATTTCAGAAAAGCCTGGAAAGAGCTTCATGAATTGAAGATATGTGAAATGAATAGATCCAGAAGAACATTGTGCACATTAGCAATCAGCATAATGTGATGATCAGCCATGATGAACTTGTTTATTTCAGGAGTACAATAATCAAAGACAATTTTAAGGTATTTTTGATGGAAAAATACAATCCATATCCAGAAACTGTAGAGGAAGACCAAAACTTGTTATCTTCAACTTTTAAAAGTTGTCTTATGTATTATGTCATTTTTTCCCTCTCTAATGTTTTCTTTCTTTGTTATGGACCTGATTCTTTGCAAATAATATTTTCAATTTAATCTATGTTTAGCATAGTTGCAAATGTAAAATTTATATCAGATTGCTTTCTGTCAGGAGGGAGGGAGGGAAGGGAGAGAGGGAGCAAAAGTGTAAAACCTTGCAAAAATGGTTAATAAAAACTATCATTGCATGTAGTTGGAAAAACAAAAAAACATTCACAAAGCTAAAAAAATACATACTTGATTAAAATATCTACTTTAAAAATTAAAAAAAAAACCTAATTGAATTGATTGGTGATCTTGGGATATTATGTTTTTGAAGATAAGAATATATAATCTTACAATCAATAATAATTTATGCAGCAAAATCAAATATATGCCTAGAAGGAAAAATACAAATAGAAAACCTTTAAATATTTCTGATGAAAGATCAGAACTGTGCAGAAATTTAAAAGTTCAAATACAGAAGTTAAAAGAAATACAAAATGGTAACTACTAATGATCAATCCTAACAGAAAAAAAAATAAGTATAAACTGCTTAAATTCTATTTGTGAGGAAATGACTTTTGTATCACCTCTAAAAGCTATTTTCATTAGTAGTCATAGAGGGGGTTTAGTTAGGCAGAATACCTAAGAGTGCTTCTGGTATATCTTAAGTGCTCTTCAAAGAAGACTGGAGGAAGAAGAATGAGGAATACATTGGGGTTGGAGATAGGGAGAGAAATGAAGATTAAGGACAATTATCTCAATTTGGGTGCACAAATTAATGTCTATATACAAATAGAAGAAGAATGACTAACACTCAAACCCCACTCTCATCTAATCTGATCAAAAGAAGGGAAGAATACACAAACACACAGTTAGATAAAAAAACTACACATAATCAACAGGGAAATAGGAGGGAAAGAGAAAAGAGAGAAGACTAAAACAGAAGGAAGATTAACTAAGAGATTAGTAAACAATAACTCTAAGGTTGTATGACATACTTATAGAACTTTAAGAGGTGACAAAGAATTGGAATCTAAAGGAGTGCCCTTCCACTGGGAGAAATGGCTGAACAAGTTATGGTATATAAATACATAAGATATTAAAATACTATAAGAAATTATGAAAAATATAAAAAATTGATACAGAAAGAAATGAACCAGATAAATAATTTATACTATGATAACAATACTGTAAAGACAAATAGCTTTGATAGACTTAGGAACTCTGATCAGCATAATGACTAATCGCTATTTCAGAGAAATCACGGATAAAACGTGATATATACTTCCTGATAGCTGAAAGACTCAGAGTGCAGAATGAGACACACAAACACACACACACACACACACTCACTTCCCTTTGAACATGGAAAGCATAGAAATTTGTTTTGCTTGATTATAAGATAAAAAATAAAATGGTAAAACACTTGGTATCTTTGTCAAGAGAACATCAGAGTTGCAGAGGACTAAACAACAAAAACTCATTTCTAACTTTTATTTTCTTTTTCATTCTGAATTGGAAATAGAGAGAATTATGGAAGAGGAAAGAAAGTGAAATGATAAGGAATTAACTGTGTACTTGCTATAAAAGCACAGTGTTGGCAAATTTGAGAAGAATCAGAATTAGATCTAGATTAGGCATCAGACAGTATTCATAAATTCAATAAGGCTAAAATTGATCATAAAATATTGCTTGCAAATGGCTTCCTTTTATCATCTGTAAAGTGATTTCTATAAACATTTGTATATATATATTATTTATCAATATGAACATTTTCCTCCACTAAAGCTAATTCTTAAGCATTTTCATGTCATAAAATTAACCAATGTGTCTTGAAAGGGATTCCATCAAAGCATAAATTCTAGAGGTTCTACCAAGCTGGAAAAGATTTAGATATGATCTGTGCAAGGAACTAACTGTGCACTTGATATATAAGCACAGTGTTGGCAAATTTTGAGAAGAATAAGAATTAGATTGCGATTAGGCATGAAATGATGAGTGTCCTTGGTCATGGAACCTCATAAAACAATTCATTTATAAATTCCAGAGGAATTATAATCTGCATGGTCTCCAAAGACATTTGTGCAGAACTGAAAATAGTTATTTTCTGTTCATTGGATGTTTAATATTGCATTCCTGAGAATCCTTAATAAAAAATATTCTGTCAGCACACTGGCATTACTGAAATCCTGTTTTCCTAATTTAATGAAAATCAAAATCACAATCCATGCTTCATTTTGAATTTGACTCTTTATCACCCATCATTAATATCTTTATAGTCAAGGAAGTTATGTTTGATTTTCTCCGTGCATAATGTATGCTATTATCTATATCCTGTTTCCCACCCTCCAGCAAAATAGGTGAGTTGAAGATTTTATCAGAGCTATTTTTTTTATTATGTCCTAATTTAGTTAAAGTCTACCTTACCATTGCAACTGGTTGCTGTATCATCTCCCTAATGATAGGAAAGTGTGAAATAATGAGACAACCAAGGGAGAGACAGGACCTTAAATTTAAACACTTGCATATTATTTTGACACAGTAACTTTTGAATATATTATATGAGGCAAAGCCACAAATCATCCCTTTTGGCTCTAAATCTTTTACTTGGTTTCCTTTTTATATTTTTACAATAATTTTTCTCTGTGTTATTATATTAGTCCCAAATCAAAATTTAAGATCTTCCTTTGGTGAATTTGGGATTGAGTGGGGTGGGGATGGGGGAACAACTTTGCTTTCTTATAAATGAATTTTTAGTTCATAAGATATTGTGTATCTATAATGCTGAAAACATTTTAGTACTGCATAAATCTTAATGATTGGGAACAGGTGTACCCACTATATTCTCCCAAATAGATTAGCACTACAAAGAAAAGGACTAGAATTCCTCTCAGTTTTACATCAGATGTATAATGACTATTAGTGTACAGAAACAATTCAGGTTTAGAAGCTTTCTCACCTATTTCCTACTGTGTGATCCCTGGCTAATCACTGAATCAGTATAGTCCATTTCTTCATTTGTAAAAATGTGAGAAATTGACCTAGATGATCTCTGAGGATCTTTCCATCTCAAGATCTTATAAAAATAGGATTACTTAAATTTTAATAAACAATGGAAATTTTCTAGCTATACTTTGACTATCTCACTTTCTTTTTGACTTCTAAGATAGTTTCTTGCCTTAAATCTGTGATTCTAATTGAATGAGACCTTTGGAATCTTGGGTAAATCATTTAATTTTGGCAAGCTTAAACTTCCTTATCTGCACAAGAAGGGAATTAGATTATATAACTTCTGAAGTCCCTTCTGGTTCTAAATCTCTGATACTATTTCCGTGGTGGTATTATAGAAAGAAGGGAATTTGAAGTCAAAAGACTGGGTTTTCAATCCTGGTTCTGCCTTACATTATATAAGTGATATTGGACAAATCTTGGAACTTCCCCAATTGATAGTTTCCTCATGTAGAAAAGAAAGGGTTTTTTTGTTTATTAATTTTATCTCATTCTAGATACTATAACAATGGTGTTACGTAAAATAATATATCTAGATTTAAAAGATCAGTGTTGAATTTCATCTTCCTGTCACTCTTTCCTGATATTGCCCCCAAGAAGAATCCCTAAATATATCCTCCATAAATAATTTTTTTTATTTTTGTTTTTTATTTTTTGTTTTTTATTATATTTCTTTTTTAAACTCATTTCAGCTTTTTTTTCTTCTTTATTCCTGATTGACCCTTCTCTCTCTCTGGCCACACCATCTTCTAGTTTTGTTTTGTTAATTTGTATCTCTCCTAATTTCATCATTAACTATTACTATAATGTCAATTCCTTAAGGTCTAGAGATTATTTTTTGCCTCTCTTTATATGATCAACAGTTAGCACAGTACCTGAAAAATGTGTTGAACATGCACAGTCAAAGGACCTTCCCCTCTAAACCATTCCTCCTATACCAACCATGACTACCTTGACCAAAGGTTCAATAATTAAAATAATGATAGTAATTCATGATCACATAGTATTTATAAAATGTTTTAAAATTTGCAAAGTACTTTTCATAGGAAAAATTTGTGTGATACATGACACAAATATTAATATTCTGTTTTTGTTGATGAGGAAATTGAAACCTAAAGAAGTTGTGACTTATTTACTCATAATTTACACAGTATGCATATGTTTAAGAAGGGACTTAGCTAAAACCTTTGCAGCTGACTTACTCTGCAAAGGAGCTAAAGAAACCAAAAAAACATCACAGCTTTCTCTCACGGAGGCTCAATAACATGTCTTATCTTACATTCTCTGGCTCAAGGTGGAGGCTCCAAAATAAATGTGTGGGTTCTATTTAAAGCTACTTTACATAGAAAAAAATTATAAAAAAAGAAGTAAGCATCTATGTGAATTAGGAAAGCAGGAAAAAAGAACTACTATTTATCCCCACACGAATACTTGCCCTTTTAAAATAAAACATTAGTCACTGAAGGGGAGAAACCCACATGAAATTCTCCGCACAAAAATATGGGCACATTGATTTGACAGGTGAGGTGCTAAGAGCAATATGACACTAATATGACTTGATGGGAGGGAAAAGAAGAATCTTCCTTACCAGATCAACATATGATTAATGCATATTATGAAATTTCTTTTTCATTTATTCTATAGGGAAAATAGTGTTGCTGCTACCATCAGTTATAACCCAGGTACAAGTAGGCTGTTCAGAGGATAACCTACTCTAATATTCTAGTGTATTTGTTGCTAATCACTATTTAAACTTCCAAGTGCCAACTGCAGTTTAGTTAGAATCTAACTGCAGATTCCAGCTCAATTCATCATTACTTCTCTTTCTTTAGCCATCAGATTATATAATGTCTAGTTTATGTTGTGGAAAACTCCCACTTTCTAAAAAAGGTTCATCACAGAGTTATAAATAGTCCAGACTTTGGCAAATTCAGGGGTTGCTCTTTTTACTGTAACGAATTCTGACTGACAGTTACAAAGAATTCGTATTCTTGTGTAATATCAGTAGGAAATAATCAAAAAATCAAAATATTTGAAAATGCAGGAAATCAACCCTTAACAAATTTAATAGGTTTATGAGAATGGCTTTTTAAGCAATAATACTTTAAATGAAGATATCTGAATTAGAGCACTACTGATCAATCAAAAATATTTTGTAAGAAAACATTTTCTAACCTGAAAATTTCATCATTGTGACAAGTCATTTTGACATTGAAATAGGCATTATCATAATTTATTTTGAATGGGAATTATAGATGTAATAATTGAAGTTATATTTACCTTGTAAATATCCAGAAATCCACATTGGTGATCAAATCTGGTATATAGCTCATTCAACATGCTAATAACTTGCATAGGGGTACACTGAGCACAGATAGCTGTGAAACCCACTATGTCAGAGAAGAGCATGGTGACATCATCAAACTTTCTGGCCTGCACTTGCTGCCCTTGCCATAACTGCCGAGCTACATCTCCAGGAAAAATGGAAAACAGAAGGTCCACTGTCTTCTTTTTCTCTTCTTCCAAAGCCTGGTGAGTTCTTTCTAAAGTTGCCTTTAATTTATCCATCCTCTTCTTTAGTCCATCTTGGGCTTTGGCCTGCTCCCCAACCAAAATCACATCCCGAGTTGCATCATGGATGGGGATATCTGAGAGATGCAGGCCACGGCCCATGAGTTCATCCAACTTGTCTACGCATGGTGAGCCCAAAAACAAAATAGAATTTGATTCTGGAATGTGGATCATCTGTCCTTTGACTTCCATCACCTGAAAAATCAAAATGAAATTTAGATGGGTATTTTTTTATTACAGGAAAGTCTCTAGGTGCTTCTGAAAAAAAGATAATGCAAAATGCTACTATCTTTGAAATCAGTTTCATCAACATTGAATGTAACCCCTCAGCCAAGAGCAAAACTGGTCACTCTGCCCAACTATTGGTGCCATGAATCATTGCTAAAGATCCAAAAAGGAAGGGTAAATAGAGGTAGAAAAATAGTCCAAGTTCCATTCATTATCCATTAACTTCCAGAGCTAATTTACAAAAAAATATTCACTGGTCTTGAATAACACTAATCTTAAGTTATGTCCATGTGACAGAAAAATGATTAGTCAGAAAAAAATTACTCTACGTGGCAAAAAAAATCAGCAACCTAATTGTTTAATATTATAGAGAGCAAATGGTTATCTAAGTGAACTTTTCACAATGCATTTCTATGACTTTAGAGGTACAGTCTCAGGGAATGTAACTGCTAAGTATGAATGACAGGAAGCATAACATAGAGGGCCAATTTGTAGTCAGAAAGACTTGAGTTCAGGTTCTGCTTTGATGCTGATGCTTAACTATAGGGAAATCCCTTAACTCTCATTGTCCCTTGGACCATTCTCTAAGTCTATAAGTTATAGATGAGTGGTTGACTTGCAGAACTGAAGAAGTTTCCTTATCAAAAATTCTATACGTTGATAAAATCTCATAAGTACATCTTTTTAAAAAAATCTCTGAACCATGACAAGATTACATTAGACATTTCAACAATTAATTGTGATTTTTTCCTAAATGGACATACCTATGAATTTGTAATCAAGTATATATATATATATATATATATATATATATGCATAAATGTGTGTATATATCTATATATGTGTGTATATATACACTATATTGATCAATGAACAAATTGATCGATATAGACATATGTTGCATATGTTTGTATAGATTCTCACTATATCATACATAGTAAGAATATCAGTTTGATTGGATGGTGGCTTATATGAAAAGTAGTATAATATATCAAGTCCGTAAAGAAAGGTGAGATTTAGAATATGAAGGATTTTAAATGTTAAACAGAGTTTCTATCTGAGACTAGAGATAATAGCAAGTTACTGGATTTTATTGTGAAGGGGAATGATATGATCAGATCTGAACTTCAGGAAAAGTACTTTACTATGTGGAGAATGAAATAGGGCAGGAAGGAATGTGAGGCAGAGAGAACACTTAAGAGACCCAAATAATTCCCTTCTAGCTCTAAATCTATGACCTCCAGATCCTCTCCCCCCCACCAAGAAACAGCTTCAACAAATGAGAGACAACCTAACAGATGAACTGCACTAAGGATAAAAGGACAAGATGATGTCTTCTTAGTACCCCTCCCAGATATAGCTCATACTTTAAACTTAACCATCTTGACCATTAAGTCTGACCACAAGAAAATTTCTATTATGTCACACTTTAAGAGAAACTTCCTGGGAATACAGTGTCATTTCAGGTTAACATTCCTATGAAAACAATATGCCTAAGGAGAACTACTAGAACAGTGACATTTCCTCACCTCTAAAACCATTCGTCCTTGTATGTCAGTTAATACTATTAAATAAATATTAAAAACAATAAACTTGTGTAATCACTTGAGATTATCCCAGATTCCCACACAACTTGATCCAAGAATTTAGAAAATATGGGGTGGGAAACTATATTCAAGGAGAATTACTTAATGCAATCACTTTACCATTCTATTTTTAGCATAAAAAAATACAATAACATACAACAATACAACAGTAACAAAAAAGGTAGTTCTAAACATTTCTGTAAGATTGCTTAGGGGTAAGTTGCAATGGAGGATATTTATTAAGGATAAAAAAGCCTCAATTTTTACAAGAACCTGGCTCTAAAACTGACCAACTGACCTGAATTAACTGATACCTTATAAAATTCAAGGTTCCAAAAGGAAATCAGAGGGTCTCAGATCAGTAACTGTCTAGTAATCATCTACATACAATATATGCATAACTAGTGGATATTCAGCCTCTGTTTTATAATATCAAGAGATAACTAACTCATCATAGCATGCCATTTCATTCCATTTTGAGAGGGCTCTCATTTTTAGCAAATCCTACTCAAATCTTATCCACTATCCAGGACCAAGTTAAAATAAATCTACTCTTTCTGCCTAATATTCTCAGTCTTCCTTCATCTTTTTTGCCACTCTAAATAATCTCCCCCCCGCCTTAAATGGGTCGTCAAATGTTTTGATTTCCAGACCCCTCATTATCCTGGTCACAGTCTCTTAGACACACTGCAGCTTGTCAATGTCATTCCTCAAATGTGATACCTCGATTTGAACAGGAAGTTCAAGAAGAAGTGTTTTGACTAGGGCAGAATAGAGCAAGGGTTTTTGCAATATTTAATAGTGACCTATTCTTTGGCCCATAGTTGATTTCCTTTTCAATGATTCTTAATGGAAAAAGAAAAATGTTATTTGCTTTTTCACAAGAGGAAAAATTCCAAAGTCAAAACCCTAGATAACCAAAAGAAAATTTTTGATATAGACTTTTTCTCATATTTCTGAAGTAGAACTTCAGAATATTTGTGTATCTTGTAAAAATGTATTTAGTTTCTAATTGGAAAATATCATATTCATTTTTAAATTCTTATCCCTTTCATTATAATTACAAAGCCAGAAATAAATTATGCCTTATATAATTTATGAATTTAGGGAAATGCTAATGTGTATTATGGAATGGTTTTTAGCATAAGGAATATAGTTATGAAATCTTGGAAAACAGAGCACTTAAAATAGAAGGTGCTTTCGAAGCTTTTTCCATCTTAAATTATACAAAGACTGAATTGAAATAGACCAAAGGAAATATGCAAAGTAAGTTATTTTAAAACCAACAAGCCCTCAAAAATTGTTATACATAAGAAAAAAAGACATGCCTGACTCTGGGACAAAAATATTAAATTTACTATAAAACTGTCAGAACTAAAAATCATTGCCCTACCACCAATGCTTAATCATCAGTTTGGGGGAAATGACCATGTTGTTCTTTTAATATAATCTATATTTTCATATAATCAAATTAATTATTTAATATAATACAAATATATTTTAATCCTATCATAATAGTAAAATTATATATATGCAATTCTATGAAAAAGCTATTACTATTATCAATAAGCAATTGTTTTTCAAGTACATACTGGATACATGACCTTAAATTGAGTATATTATAAAAACATGATATCCTGCTCTCTAAGAGTTAACAGTAAAATTATTCAAATTAATGGAATTGTAGAATTGTAAAGTTCAAAGAGAATTCAGGAATCAGCTCATTCATCCCAGATAACAATGTTTTCAATACATAATTTAGAAACTCATACACGAATCCCTTCATTTAATAATAAATAGCTACCCTCCCAAGGTTCTTTTTATGAATTGCTATTATTAACAAACTTAATTGTGTTTCTTTGTAACTTCCATTGGCATCTGTGGGATCAAGTAGACCAGATTAAGTCCCTCTTCTATAAGAAAATTTCACAATTTGGTGATAAATGGTTATTAAATCTCACCATCATGAGTCATCACTTCATAGTGTTATTTGTTTGGATCTTCATGACAATGTCTTTAGCCCTCTCATTAACCTAATCATTCTTTTTTGTGTATTCTCTCCCAACCTGTCAAGAATCTTTATAAAGTGTGACATTCAGAACTTAACACAATACCCTAGATATAATCTGACCATGACAACAGACATTTTCATTGAACACTAAATTTAAAATAGCAGTTTTGTTTATCATATCATATCATAATTCACTAAAATTTCTAGATTTTTTAAATATAAACCGAATTTAAGTCTTTACTATTCTGTATTTATGTAGCTGGTATTTTGAACTAAGGGCAAGATGTTACCTATTTAATTTCATTTTATAGGCATCTGATACTTTTTCTATCCTCTCTGATACTTTTTCTATCCTATTCATATTATTTTCTTGAATCTATAATTCACCTTCTAATATAACAAGCATTCCATTGATTCCTTTATTCAAATCATCAATTTAAAATGTTGAATAAAATAGAGCCAGTGACATAAATATGTAGCACTCCACTATAGAACTATCTACAAGCTGCCATTAATCATTACTACTGAGGTTCAGTGTTCTGATTCTTAGACACTTAACTTTTTTATCATCTGACCTTTATTGATCCATCCTTAATCATAAGACTTGATGGAATTCAGGTGTATTTTACTTCTAATATTTACCTGTTCTATCAGTTTAGTGTTCCTGTCCAATCATGAAACAAGATTAGTTTGGCATTAACTGAGTATTAAGGAACCATACTGACAGGTAGAAATGAAACATCATTTCCTTGTCTAAATGCTTACAAACTACCATTTTAACAATCCATTTTAATATTTTCTAATGAATCTGAATCAAGAACACCAATCTGTATTTTTTTATTTAGAAAAATCTGTTTTCTTTTCCCTTTGGAAAACTATAACATTTGTCAATCTTCAGGCATATACCACCTATCCCATTCTCTACCATTCCTCAATGACCACAGGTCTTTTATGTATCAAAGAATTTAATGCTATAAGGATCTTGGACATCTAGTTTTATTCTCTTTTTTTCAGATGAGAAAAACTGAGGCTCAGATAAATGAAATGATTAGTTCAAAGTCACACATGCTGCAAATAGCAGAATAATAATTCAAATCTTGAATTTTCTAAATCCAAATTCAGTATTATTTCCACAAAATGGTCATATCTACTCACTTTTTAGTACCCTGGGATACAATACTTTTGAAATGACTAAAGATTTTTAAGGGCAGCTAGAAAATCTCTCAAAATTTTTGTTTTTTTCCCATGTTAGGCATGGAAGAAAAGTTTGTAACTCAGCAGCTGTCTATACATACTATCTGAACTGGCTCTAGGAATATGGAAATTATAAAAATAATTTATATTAATGTTGAAAATTTCTAACCACTTCCTACAAAAAAGCGACCTTTTGGCTGGAATTTTTTAACATTAGAAATTCAATGCATCAAACCTTATAATGTATGTTAAATAGGAAATGAATCTTAAAATTGGCCTCCTTCAAGGCTTAGTTTAAATGAGCACTCCTAAACCCAGACTTGCCAGTGACTGAAAGACCCCAGGCAAATCTTTTAGTCTCTGGGTGCTTTAGGTAGCTCTCTAAGACTAAACTATAAAGTTCTCATTTACAATGGCAGAATTTCCTAATATAAGTTCCCTCTGAAAATTAAATCACAGACCTATTCACTATTGCTATGCCTTATCTTCTAAATTATTTAAGAACATTTTCTAAATCTAATAAAATAAACATGCAAAAGATACCTTTAGTTTTTCTTCTGTTGCCAAAGTGTACAACTGAACAGTCTAATGAAGTAAAATTAATTCTTAGGTTCTTAAATCTAACCCAGTCATTTTACAACCATATAAACTGAGACTCAGAGATGATGTGACTTGCTCTTGGTTCCATAACTAAAAAACAGTAGATTCCAGACTTTTGGCACTTATTCATAGTATTCTTTCTATCATGCCTTATTGTTTTTGAAGATCATCCAGAAACCTAATTAGAACCCTTATTTCCAGAACTGAAGAAAAAGGTCACTAAAAACTGGAACCTAAGAATAGGAGAAAACATTACACATTTAAAATAAAAATTACTATACTTTTCTAGAAAATTGCCTGAGGTTCAGAGGTTTAAATGACTTGCTTAGAATTTGTTGTTCAGTCATATTCAATTCTCTGTGAGCCCCATTTGGGGCTTTATTAGTAGAGATATAAGAGTAATGTGTCACTTCTTTCTCTAACTCATTTTACAGTTGAGAAATGGAGGCAAACAAGGGTTAAGTGACTTTTCCAGAGTCACATCACTAGTACCTGTCTGAGGCTGGATTTGAACAAATAAAGATGAGACTTCTGACTCCAAGTCAGGTACTATATCCTCTGTGCCATCTAACTGCCCCTGCTCAGGGTTACATATTTAATAAATATCAAAGGTAGGATTCAAACTCATTATTTTGTTGCCAAGGCCAATTGTTATAGGTAAGGACATATTCTGAAATGTAACTCATTGAGCTCAAGCATGGTATACTTCATATCACTTAATGATATCACTCCATTAAGGTCTTGATTGGGTATTGTTATTATGTGACAATGAACTTGGATTCTTAATCACTCTCTGCCAGTGTATGCCAAGCTCTGGCTCCCAATCAGGAAAGGACTTTGCATTTTCATCCATTCTGGAATGATATATCACCAGAAAGCAGGCCCATTACACATGACTATTTTTAGCCATAGCAGGACCTTGCCTACTAAGGCAGGGAGGGGAAGTGATTTACATAATAGAGGACATACACATAATCCCAAAAGTGCTAATTATTTGAAGAATTCATGAATTCAATTAATAGAATCTCTTTTGATATTTGATCTCAGCATACTTGACTAATTTCTCAATGTGTTTATATTTGCATTTATAAACATTTAGTCCCTGAATTTCAGCTGAAAAATTTCTTTGAATCACACCTTTGTAGAAAAACTAGTAAACCAAATAACCACACTGATTTAATGATCTGAGATTAGATGCTATTTTTTTTCCTTTCGATTCACAGCAGGGCTCATTAATATTTAAAGGCTACAGGTTTATGCTTTAAAGTTTAAAAAGACATATCAGGAAATGCTTGGGGATTCTACAGTGCAAATTCTAAAATGGAAAATTTGTATGTTCAGCATTTTAAGTTGTGTATTTCTTTTTCCCCCCTAAGAAATTTCTGATTTTAGATTAATGGGAAATACCAGTTGCATATGTTATGTTTAACTTATGATTACAGTTAGGAATAGGGATAAGGATTAGTCCTATGATTTCCTTGATATAGGAAATTCCCAGATGATGGGACACTCTCTAGAAATGCAGTACCTTCCTGTGAATTTATAGCCTTAGAGAGTTGCCTAGAGCCATAAGAGTTCAAGTTACTTGCCCTAAGCCCCAGAGTCAATATATGTCAAAGACAGAACTTAAACATAGAATCTAAAGGCATTTCTATAAGCATTATACATTGCAGGCCATCATTTAAAGATGTTATAATTCCTTGCCCACAAATACTGATTTCCAGTCTGAAATAAAATTGTATTTTTTTCAATTTCATATATATATAAGAAATAATCAGTACATCTTGTGAAATATGACATGGAGAAGTTCTAACCTTTAAGTCACCATTTCTAGATATTTACAGTCTATACTTTCATACCTCCCCTCTTCTATCACAATACTGTCATTTCCACAACGCAAAGGAAATTCTGGCCTTTGTGAAAGGTATTGAAATACATTTATGGAAAATGTAAGATTAGCAGTGAAATATTATTGTAATTTACTGTGCCATATAATTATACTACTTCAAAAACTAAAAAAAAACCCCTTTATCTTTGAAATTCCAGTCCTCAAAGAAAATCATTTTCTTAGCCACTTCTTCACCTACAGGAAGAATAATTTGCTCTGACTGTGACCTCTTGTCTCCTAAATCTAGGCCACAGGTTCCTCAATGGTTTGCCCATTTAATCAATCAAACCCAACTATAGAATTGGTGACTCCTCAGACTTTTTATTATTTCTATCCTGTTTTTCTGCACCCTTGGATAAACCCCTTCAATTATTTTGCTCTTCCTCTTGGGCTGTCACTTCAGCAGAATAATTCACTGCTCCTGAACAAGTCTATCTTGGCTCTTCTTCATTTCCAGCAGATTACTTACAGACATTGTTCCCCCTTTCTTTTCCCACTGTTCCAGGACCTAATCAAAATACCACATACCCATACTTAAAGCAGATTATTTAGCTTCTGATTTTATAAAGAAATCAAAGCCATGCAACAAGAGCTCCTTCTGCTTTCCTCCACTGCCCCCACAAAATTTCTCTACATGAGTTCTATTTAATTGTAATGTTATGTAAATAAGTGCTTCGTTTCTTTCTCTGCTCCCATTTTTTCAGCCCCTAGCAATTTAGTCTATACCTATTACTGACTAAAACCAGTTCCCTAAAAGTCAGTGATGATCTCTTAATTACTGTATTCATTACATGTTTTTTTCAATCTTCATCCTTAATTTAAATTCATATAGCTAGTGATACTTTAAAAAAAACTTCATCCTTCTCAATATTCTATCCTCATTTGGCTTTAGAGATCACACTCTCTCCTGATTCTCCTTTTGTTTTTGTAATTGTTTCTTGTTTCATTACTGGCTTCCCTTCCTCCCGATGGCTTTCCAAAGTTGGTTATTTCTCTTTTATTTTCTCTCTATATTCTCCCTTAATATTCTCATTCACTCTGGTGTCTTCAACTATCATCTATTTCCAAATTACTCCTAAATTTAAATATCCTTTCCAGACCTTTTTTTCCCAAGCTACCCACCTTTGGCCTATAGGCTGTACCCTCTAGTATAGCCTCCTAGATATGCTACCTTATTTTAAAAGCAGGGATAGTTAAAATGGGAATGTGGAGTGAGAGGGACAGGGAAAAGTATTGTATCTTAAGAAAATGTCCACTGGTGATGTCATATGTATACATAGAGCAAGGGTTAAAATTAATGAAGGCAGAAACATAATTGATATTTACCACATGCAGATTACCTGGGTGGAAAGAAGAATTTTACAAGAAGATTAGGAAAAAGGTAACATAAATCTGGCAGATAGTCATTATAGAATAATAATTGGAACTTTTACTAATTCAGATATTTATTTGAGTTCTTTTCCCAAACCAGAATAGTTTTTTTTTTTGCTTATTTGCCTTAATGGTAATGTCATTTCACAAAAAGGGATGGAAGCTGTAAAGGAAAATTCTATTCTGGATATGAATTTTTAAGAAAGATTTTATATATTTTTGAGTTTTATAATTTTTCCCCTAATCTCACTTCCCTCCCCCACCCCCACAGAAGGCATTCTGTTAGTCTTTACATGGTTTCCATGGTATATATTAATCTAAGTTGAATGTGATGAGAGAAAAATCATATCCATAAGGAAGAAAAATAAAGTATAAGAGGTAGCAAAATTACATAAGATAAGGTTTTTTCCCCCTAAGTTAAAGGTCTTTGGTCTTTGTTCAAACTCCACAGTTCTTTCTCTCAATAAAGATAGGATTCTCCATTTCAGACAGTCCAAAATTGTCCCTGATTGTGGCACTGATGTACTGATCAAGTCCATCAAGGAAGATCATCACCCCCATGGTTGCTGTTAGGGTATACAGTGTTTTTCTGGTTCTGCTCATCTCACTCAACATCAGTTCATGCAAATCCTTCTGGGCTTACCTGAATTCCCATCCCTCCTGGTTTATAATAGAACAATAGTGTCTGGATATGATTTTCATCAAAAAGGAGGAAATGGTTGTGGTAGAAGTCATGGGACTTTGAGAGAGGAGTCACTCCTCCATGGAACACAAGTTAAATGTCTGAGCTAATGGCAATTAAAAAAGCTAAGGCTATTTTGTAGTGCATCAAGAATTTAATAGCTTCCAAGAGTAGTTTGGTGGCAATTTGGAGGGGACCTGAGTTCAAATCCAACCTATACAACTGATACTAGTTGAGGCAAGTCATTTAACCTTTAATTGCCTTTCATCTTAGGCCATCTCCAATCATCCTGATTCATATATGGCCACTAGACCCAGATGGCTCCGAAGGATAATGTGAGGCTGGTGATTTAGCACAGCACCCCCTCACTCAAATCCAGTTCACTTGTATTGGTATCCCCTCCCTGATATTATATTATTTTTCAAGAATGAAGGGCATTTCATATGGGGGGGGGGGGTTGGAGACCACCGTACAATATGAATGTATTCTGTGTTCATTTTTTAAAACCTTTTCTTATATTTTTCCATCCTATCTCATGGTTTCTTTCTTTTCCTTGGTCCTAATTCCTCATACACAAGATAACTAATATGTAAATATTTTAAACATAAATGTATATATGCAACTTTTATAATACTGTTTGCCATGGAGAAAAGGGGGATGGGAAAGGAGAGTGGTAGAAAAATTATGTAACATACATATGCAACTGGATGATGTTAAATAGTTTTCAAAGCATGTATTTGGAAAATTAAAATAAAATATCAATTTAAAAATGAGAATGAAGGACAAACATCATCTTATTCTTTCAAGAGTAAGAAGCAAAGCCCTATTCTACTCTGGCTTGTATAGAGAATTTTTATTCAGTTGAAAGTTGGATTCCTGGGTCTTTGAGACCTTGTCCAACTCTAAGATCCTGCAGGTCCTCTTCTGTTCTTTTGTTCACATAATTTTCTTCTTCTAAAATGCTCTCTTCTCCTTTTGTTCTGTCCATTCAAATACCATCCTTTTTTTTGAAATCATATACAGGGTAACTAGATAGCTCAGTGGATAGTTTGCCTCAACTTCTCATTTGTTAAAAAAAAAAATGAGCTAGAGAAGGAAATGGCAAACTACTCTAGTATCTTTGCCAAGAAAATCCTAAATGGGATCATGTTATTTTGCGTAAAGTCAGGCTGGGGCTTGAAGAACACATGCATGAACCCTTTTCTTCCTTTTGTCTCACATCTTTGCTAGTGGTGCCATGGGTCACCAACAGCTCTCCTGGAGCCACCCTTGTAAATTTGGCCAGGGGTCTCTGTTATGTCTGTTCAAACCGCCATGGCCTGATCCGCAAATATGGCCTGAACATGTGCCGCCAGTGCTTCCAGCAGTATGTGAAAGACATAGGCTTCATCAAGTTGAACTAAATTGTATTTACAGACCTCCGCTTCATTAATTACTCTGACCATCAGTGGCCACCATTGGATTTCAGTCTGTACAACTTTGATCTACCCACTTGAAGATCGATTCTGTTGTGCCTGCTATGCTAATTTGTATATATATATATATATATATATGTATATATATATATATATATATACATATATATATATATAATTAAGAAAATGTCATCTCAGTTATGACTAAAATTTAATGTGAACTTATTGACCCATCAACAAATTATGTGAAAATAAAAAAATAAGATATTAATCATAAAAAAGAAAACCCTAAAATGGGATCACAGTCAGACCTGAATGAAAGGACTTTAACAATAAGAACTACTATCCACAATATAATCTGCAGTCACAATCCATTCCTTGTTCTGAAAGCAAAAGCATGTTGATTGAATCTTTCTTTTGTCTGTTTCGCACAGTATTGTGTATGTGTTATCTATATCTCAGGTGAGACATTAAGCTCTATGAGACCAACAATTCTGTCACAAAAGCACTGTATCTCTCTCTCAGTATCAAGCACAGTGAGCTGTACTTATGAGGTACCAAATGAAGTACATGTGGAATTAATCACACCAGAATATGCTTTTCTGAATTTTCTCACAACGTTTTTATTATTTTATTGCTACTTGTGTTAATATGTCATATCCATTTCTGTATAAATGCCTCCCTAGTATTACTGCCTAGGAGACTTTCCCTTAAAACAAAAATGGAAGAAGAAAAAAGAAAAAAGGAATTTATCAAAGCCAATTGATACCTCAAGCATATCTGACAGAATATGCAACTATCTTTATCTATAGTCCCCCTAGGTCAACAATCAAAGGAAGTAGATACATTTTCTCAGCTCTTCTTTAGAGCCACAAAGAATTATAATTATAGAGAATTCATGGACAATGAATCAATGACAGATTAATAAGCTCAGGAAAAGAGACTACCCAATAGAGGCAGAAGTAGCACTGGTTGTTTTCCTAGTATAAGCTCTAGTTCTGTGACCTTGAGCAATAAGTCACTTAAAAATTCTTGCACTCAGTTGCCTTATTTTAAAAATGAAAATCTAAACTAAATCTTATAGAGTTCTTCTACCTTTCAAATTCTATGATTTCAGACATACCATAACTGTTGGTCAATACTGAAATTCAATATTTATTATTCAATATTCTGCAATTATTATCTTATATTTTTAAAATTAAGATTTAATTTCTATAACTTGACTGCATGCCTAAAACAAACTGTCCCAAAGTCAATTTTACTTTTTTAGAGCCATTTTATTGAGTTACAGGATACTGCCTTGTTTCCTCTGTGTGCTGTGGGTGCTCAGTAAATTTTGATTGAATTGTTTTTGATATTTGGCTCAAGAATAGAATAAGGGTATAGAGAAAAATTTAATTTAAGGAAAAGTCTTAAAGATGTTACCAGAGAATGAAGATTGGTAAAAAGCCTGTCTAGGAGGCAAAGATGTGTCTGCATGTTCAATATTGAGCTCTGACTTTAGATATCTAATACAGTGTCAAAGATGTTTATTCTACAAAGCAAGAAAAGAACTTTAGCTATTTAAAGTAAGCTTAATGGTATTATATAATATGCATTAAACAGTGGCCAAGTTGAAGAATAGGCAGACTCTTACTTTCTTCTACTCATTAGGAAAAACAAAAATTCCATTTCTTTCCAGACCCATGGGCAGGTGGGAGACATTGGGGGGGGGCAGTTTTTTTTTTTGTTTTGATTTGTTTCTCTTTCAACATACCCTTTCAGATTTCAAAGGCTAACATTATTCTTACTTTTCTTCCTCTGAACTAAAAAATTTACTGTTTTTCAACTTGAGATACTGAATCAAATTTAGAGTGGAAAAAATATTGTTCAGTCCACAAATAATTATTTTTAGTATATTCAAAATACAATGATCCAAGACAATCCCAAAGGTCTAATGATGAAGCATAATATCTGCTTCCAGGAAAGAACTGATATTGTTTGAATACAGATTGAAGCATACTATTTCTTCACTTTCTTTATTTTTCTTTTCTTCTAGTTTTCTTATACAAAATTACTAATATGGAAAATTTTTACACAACTACACATGTATAACTTATATTTGATTGCTTATCATCTCAAGGTGGGAGAAAGAAGAAAGGGATAGAATTTGAAACACAAAACTTAAAAAAGATGATAAAATTGCTTTAACATATGCATATTGTATATATGTATATGATTAATGCACAAACCAAAGCAGAATCAAAATGAATATTTAATTGTCATTTTTTTCTCAATTTGAACAGAATTATCATAAGCTTTCACATTGGTATATTACAGATAAGGAAATAGAAACCCCAAGAGTTTAAGCATAAGTAAAAAAATGATACTAATCATTAAAATTTTAAATAAAAATGCTGTCCTTTATGATATGATCAAAAATGAAGGTCTTTTTGTATTAGAGTAAAATTTTGATTATTCATTATTGAATTGATCAAGTAGAGATCCTTCTAATATTTAATTGTCATGTAGTAAGTCCATAATTTTTTAACATTTATGAAAATGTAAATATATCAAAGATCTAACATGTCAATTCAAAAATTATCTACAGTTTTCAATCACATTAAAAATTTTAAATATGAGATTATTAAATAATATAGACTTTTTTAAATTTATTTTTTTATTCTCATTTTGTGCAAATGTTTTTTTACATTAATAAAATATTCTTGTTTACCCCTCATTTTCACTTTCACATTAGCAAGCACACACATTCACAGCTATGAACAGTAGAAGAAAAAAATGAGAGGTACAATACACACAAGTTTGTGGAGCAGCTGGTATTCTAATTGGTCCTTCACTGGTCTCGTTTGCACTGCCATTCTAGAATAAAGAACTCACCATTCATTCTTTGCATATTTTCATTGTTTGCCTTAATATTCAAGTTTTCTGTTGCAATTCTACCTGCTTCAAAGCACAGTGCAAATCCTTTAGGCTTTAAGATGACATCAAGTCCTCATCAGTCCTAGGATCTTCTGATAGCAACAACTAAAGTCCCAGCAAACTCTTGGTTGTCAGCAGCCAGTCAAGGTGAAGAGTTTTTACAACATTGCACAATACAGAAAAACAACCTCAGGGGTAAGATTAGGTTAAAAATGTTTTAGTTTTAAGAATCCTTATTTGCTGTAGAATTCATGTGTTATGAAAAGTGAATATTATTTGAAATTAATGTGAGTTTTTAAAAATTGAGCTGTTAGCACAAAAGGTCATAAATCTAGGAAATACTTAGCAAGAAAGAAGTTTTTTGAATTATCAATTTTATTTTGTATAGTACCTTTTATGGGCTATTTTATAGGTACTGTGAAGAAAAATGCTTTACAGAATTTTATCATAAAGGATTATATATATATATATATATATATATATACAGAGATTATATTTTCAGCAAACTCTAGTAAAAGATTACAGCTTTTGGTGATTACAAGAACATAATCCCCTATTTCTTATATTTTTAGAGTAGTAACATTCACATTTTTTACATTCACATCTAGGAATACTTTCCACAAAAGTTGCATATTGACAGTATATAATATATATTCATAGAGGATATTTTCCTTAGTATCACCAATTGGGTTTTAATGAACAGTCATCTTTCTTTTTCCTTGTTTCAAATATGCATAAATATTGCTTGATAAATTATGGATTATATGTTCCCCATCAACTTCTGGTGGGCATGCCATTATCTGAGTATAATAAAGACTGTTTCTGATTTATTTTGGCTTATTAACATGAACTAGTAAATAATAAGTAAAATCATGTGAAAATATCCATGATTATCATAAAATATCCCCACCTGGCCAGAAAGATATTCTCAACCTATGACTGCATCCTGAAATTCAGCTATAGTGATATATAAGATAGTTTGTTTACTTGCAGAAATTATTATGAAATATAGGCATGGGGGCAGCTAGGTGGCACAGTGGATAGAGCACCAGCCCTGGAGTCAGGAGTACCTGAATTCTAATCTGGCCTCCTCACACACTTAATAATTACCTAGCTGTGTGGCCTTGGGCAAGCCACTTAACCCCATTTACCTTGCAAAATCCTAAATATATATATATATATATATATATATATATATATATATATATATATATATATATAGGCATGGCAGATGTTATTAGGCCTATTTTTCAGATAAACAAACAAAAAAAAAACCCTGTTGAATCATCTCCAACTTTATGACCAGAAATTCATCAAAATTCCAGGCACTAACTATACCATAGAGCTTTTGTAGGATACAGCCTTGCCCTAACTAGATGTGTATATAAGTCACTTGTGGTTTAAGTTTCCTCTTCAATAAAATGAAGGTTTTTGAAAGAAATTATTTTTAGTATTCCTTCTAGCTAGACTTCTATGATACTAATAAATAATCCCTGCCTTAAAGGAATTTATATTCCACAGTAGGAGGCTACAGAAATCACATACTCTAGTAAACAAATAATAGGTCCTGTATAGTTTTGAAAGTCATTCGTTTTAAAGCTAGGGACTGAATGAGATGATTTTTTTCAAATTCTTAGCTCTACCCTGCTGTTATTGTCTAAGAAAGTACTGACCAGAGGTGTGTTGCAGGAAGGAATTTAATTCAATAATTAGATTTTCTTGTCCTCCCATTTTGCTCTCCTAATTAATAATATGTCATTTTAAAAAACTTTCTGTAGATAATTAATATTGATTAGAAGTCAGGTTAGCCACACTGTCTGTAACAGAATCTATGCAAGGAAGCTTTCAACCAGGAAGATAACACAAGTCAATCTTTCACCAGCCTAAGATTAGTTGGTTGTAATTGAACCTTCATTAAGATAGTTTAGATAAAGAATTATCATTTAGATAAAGAAAATCATTTTCTTTATCTGTTGTTTGGGGCTGATAACTTGGAACTGGTTCTGAAATGCAACTCTGTAACTGCAACTATATCATTTTTGTAGCCTGGTTTAATCTCTGTAAGACTTCCCCATCTAAAGCCCTAGACTCACCTGCTTGCATAAATTAGGAAGAATTAGAATCTCTAGATAAACTCTAGTGTATCATGAATGTTTGTGGATGGTTGCAATATCACTATTATTGTTGGTGGTGCTGCTGTTGTTGATATTTTTCATACTACATTATTACTATTTGCTACCATAAGGAAAAACAAGAATTCTTAAGTTGGTAACATTTCAAAAAAGTTGTGAGACTCCCACGCTTAGATGCTGCACATATGGGCTCTCTACAATTTGGAATTTGGGTAAAAATTTTGAGAACCACTGGAATTTAGGATATATACATATACATATATATATACATATACATATATATATGTTTCAGGATATTTCTCTGAATTTAAAGTACTGCATGAGAAATCAACCTATATATATATATATATATATATATTGCAGGTTTTAATGTAGAGCCATCATTAATCACAATTAGATAGAAAAAACTTTCATAATATTATCCTTTGGGGGGAAAAATATGTCTTACACTCAAGATAAATGTGATTTTAAAGTCTTTCAAGCATTCTATAAATGATATAATAGTGTTGTTAACTATGAATGTTCAGTTTGCTTTTCTAGAAAACAAATGTTCTTCTGGCATGCTAGGAGAATTTTTCATCTAAAAAAGGAAATCTCAAGGATGAATCAACCAGACTATAAATTCTAGAAAACTCAAAGCCACGTTTTTGCTATAATCTTTGCTCTCTAATACACAACATGCTCTCCAAATTAGATGTTAAACTCTTACTGCAGGAGTTTGGTGAGCTGAATTGAAATGAAATGAAGGACTATATTTTTTTGAATACAAATTAAAATTTTATTCAATGATTAGTGTGAGATATTAAGGAAAAGGGAATTCTCACATATGGGATTTTCACTGCATGGAAACACATGATTTCCCGACATAAAATTCTAGACATAAAGAAAAACATTTGCTTGGACAAGAGAAAAAGCATCTGCTTAGAAGAAGCATAGTCATGGAAAGAGACAGAGGACATTGGGTTTCCATGCCAATAAAAGCAATAAAAAGGGACAATGCTTTCCAGATTATTAATTTCCTTCCTAAAGACTAAAGATGAGACTCCATATGTTATCTAATCACTGTACAGTAAAGGGGGGTCTATCACTTCCCTAATTCTGGCTAGGATCTCTAAATGTAATCTGAGATCCTAGTAGCTTTTTTTACTGTCATACTACAGTACATACACACACACACACACACACACACACACACACACACACAAATACCACTTGTGATGCACTACATTCACTGCTTTTTCAAATATATAATCATGCCTCCCCATCTTGCAGGGGATGGAGCAAGGTAACAACAATTTATTGTTTAATATGCTTCAAGCACTTTACAAATATCTCATTTGTTAAATCAACTTCTTCAAAACAATTTTGTAAAATTTTTAATTTCATCTTGTTTCATGCAAAATCACAAATAACAGACAAATTCTCTCGCCTACAGATCATTTTGGGTTCTGATTGTGTCATCTAATATCTTCACTATGTTTCTAGGTTCAAATATTAACTTCAAACACTATTAGCTGTGTCAGTTACTCACTTATGGGAGAATCATTTAACTTCTCTAAGACTGTTTCTTCATTTATAAAATGGGATAATGACACAAATAGGATCTATCTTAGATAGCTGTTAAGCAGTTCAAATGAGATAATGTGTATAAAGCACTTCTAATACATTAGAGTTCCACATAAATATCAGTTCAATAGCAAATTTGGCTGAATGTAGACAATACTGGGTTTAGAGTAAAGAAGGAAAAAGGTTCATTTCCCTCTTCTGATATTAACTAGTTTTGAAACCAAGGAACAACATGAAACCTTTATGCACCTCAAGTATTGTTCTAGGACTTACTAAATCATAGATGGGTTTTATAAAGTCAGAAGAATTTCCCACACCAAAATTCAATGTGCTGAAGAAATTAAAGTGCATTTTGTCAATAAATAACATTATTATTAATAAGCTCTCCATCTGACCCACTGATTAATCTTTATGAATCTTTTTATTTTATCAATCTAAATCAATTTATTTTTATCATCTTTCAAGCAGAGATCCTATAAATAATCACTTTTTAGTTCAGTCACTCAATCAGTTGTAAATTAAACTGACTCTACTGTCATCTTACCCATATCTCTCCATCTTTTTCACTATGGTTTTTTCAAATACTTTGTTAAAATCTAATCAAATTATATCTATAAAATTTCCCTGATCTATAGAAAATTCAAACAAAAATGTAGCCTATAAAGAATGATCTGGGGGCAGCTAGGTGGCGAAGTGGATAGAGCACAGGCCCTGGAGTCAGGAGTACCTGAGTTCAAATCTGACCTCAGACTCTTAATAATTACCTAGCTGTGTGGCCTTGGGCAAGCCACTTAGCCCCATTTGCCTTGCAAAAAAACCCAAACAAATAAAGAATGATCTGATCTTTTTATAAAAATATATTTATTTTCATCCATATGTATATGTATATGTATAGTTTTAAGCTGCAAAATTTCCTTCCACCCAGCCATCCCATTCCTCTTCCCTCAGCAGCCATCAGATTAGCATTGTACATACATATTTTGATAAACATATTTACAGATTATTAATTTTTGGTATGAGAATTTAGGATTAAGGGAAAGAGAAATCTAAGAGATAATTTTCATAAAGTGTTCATCAAATTCTGAAGGATTTTTCTGCAAACGTGTGTGTGTGTGTGTGTGTGTGTGTGTGTGTGTGTGTGTTTTGTTTTGTTTTGTTTTTCCTCCTCTGAATGGGGATAATATAGTCCATAGCCAGTCTAACAGTTGTCCTAGCTCTGTGGACTGCTGGGAGGAGCTGCTTCCATCAAGGCTGTTCATCTCACAATGTTGTTAATGTATACATTGTTCTCTTGGGTCTAATCCCTTCACTCAGCATCAGATCCCATAAATCATTCCATGCTTCTCTAGAGTTCAACCATTTATGTTTTCTTATAGGACAATAGTATCCCATATTATACATGTATCATAACTTGTTTAGCCATTCCTCAATTGATAGGTAATCCCTCAATTTCCAATTCTTTGCCACTACAAAAAGAGCTGTTGCAAATATTTTGGAACATATAGGACTTTTCCCTTTATTTACAATTTCTTCTGAATAGAATTGGAAATCCCAAGTCAAAAGTATGGTCAGTTTTATTGCTCTTTGGGAATATTGCTCTCCAGAAAGGTTTGATCAGTGCACAACTCCACCAGCAATGTATCAATGTCACAATCCTCCCACAACCTCTCCAACATTGATCATTTTCCCTTTGTCATCTTGGCCAATCTGATTGGTATGAGATGATGCCTCATTGTTGTTTTAATTTGCAGTTCTCTAATCAATAATCATTTGTAATATTTTTCATATGATTATATATAGCTTTAATTTCTTCATTGGAAAACTGTCTGTTCATATCCTTTGACCATTTATCAATTGGGGAATGATTATGACCTTATAAATTTGATCCAATTCTCTAAACATTTTAGAAATGAGACCTTCTTTACCAGAATTCCTAGTTGTGAAGATTGTTTCCTAGCTTTTTGCTTTCCTTCTTATTTTGGCAGCATTGCTTTTATTAGTGAAATAAATTTTTAATTTAATATAGTCAAAATCACTAATTTTTCAGTTTATAATGTGCTCTAATTCTTGTTTGGTCATAATATTATCCCCTTTCCATGGATCTGATAGACAGAGTATTTCTTGGTCTATTAATTTATCCATGGTATTGCTCTTTATGTCTAATTTCTGCACTCATTTTGACCTTGTTTTGGAATAGGATGTGAGAGGTGGGATCTACGCCTAGATTTTGTCATACTATTTTCCAGTTTTCCCAACAATTTTTGTCAGACACTGAGTTTTTATCCCAGAAGCTAATGTCTTTGTGTTTGTCAAATAGTAGATTGCTGTAGTCATTTACTGTGGTTATTTTTTAACCTATCCTAATCCACAGAATCATTACTCTATTTCTTAACCAATACCAGCCAGCTTTGATGACTGCCACTTTATAGTATAGTTTTAGATCTGGTAGAGTTAGGTTGCCTTCCTTTACATTTTTTTATCAGTTTTTTTTCATCAGTTCATCAGTTCATCAAGCATTTGTAATACTGTATTGAATAGTAATGGGGATAAAGGGCATCCTTGCTTCACCCCTGATTTTATTGGAAATGCTCCAAGTTTATGCCTTACATATAAAATTCGTTGATGGTTTTAGATAGATACTCTTCATTATTTTAAGAAAAACACCATTTATTCCTAAATTTTCTAGTGTTTTTAATAGGAATGGATGTTGTATTTTATAAAAGGTTTTTTCCAGCATCTAATGCTCTGTTCTTGAAAAAAACAAACAAATACATTGAAACTCTGTGGTCAGTACTCTCTAGATATTTATTAACAGGCTATGGAATATAATAGAAATTATAAAAAATAATTATTTCATTATTTTTTCAATAGAGGTAGAAAAATCTTGGGACAAAAATGTACTAATGTTAAAAACACTAAAAAAAAAGCATAAGAATAAATGGATTTTTCTTTGATAGTTTAAATAGTATTTATCTCAAACCAAGAATAAGCATTGTAAATAATGGAAAATTACAAGAGATACCTTTACATTAAGATCAGGAGCACAAATAAGAATCTTCACTGTCATTGCTATTGATATAGTATAAGAAATTGCAGCAAAATAAATTGAGAATAAATATAAACAAAGAAGAAAAAATTATAATTATCTGAAGGTGATATGCAAGTTTATTCAGAGAACCCTAGAAGAACTAAAGTTAAAAAAAAACACAATATAAAATAAACCCACAAAACCATTAGTCTTTCTGTAAATTAATAGCAAAACCAAATAAGAGGAGACAAAAAGAATCCCATTCAAAATAACTTCAACTTAAAATAATACATGAGAGTTTGACTCAAACACATTCAGGATTTATCAGAATATAGGTTCAAAATATTCGACTCAGAAATAAACTAAAGATTTAAATGAAACAAGAATTATTAGCTTTCATGGCTAGATTGTGGCAATATATGATAAAAATAACAGCCTCACTTATACTAATTCATAAATTTAATACCATGCCAATGAAACAATATTTACTTTATAGAACAAGATGAAATAATAGTAAAATTCACTAGAAGTTCAAAAGTAAAAGAATTCCAAGGGGAAATAAAGAAAAAGAGTAAGAATTAAGGTGGACAAGTAGGGTTTTGGTGTTCAGTCATGTATACTTTAAGATAACCCATGAGGGATTTTCTTGCCAGATACTGGAGTCATTCACCATTGCCTTTTCCACTCATTTTATAAATGAAGAAATTGAGGCAAACTAAACTAAGTGACTTTCAGGATCACACAATTAATAATTGATTGAGGCTGAATTTGTACTCGGGTCTTCCTGAGCCCGGTTCTGGTGTTCTATCCACTATGACCTAGCTGCCCCAGGACAATCAGGAGTAGGTCTCTAAATCAGTACTCATCTCAACTATTTGATTTTCTTTAAAAAAAAATAAGTTGATTAATGAAATAGATTAGGTAAAAAGGACTCAGAAGTAACTGCACATTATAATAGTAACAGTAACAGTAACAGTGTTCAATAAACTCAAAGGGATTCTGTTATAAAAAAACTATGGGAAAACCGAAAATGGTCATAGAAATTATAGAGACTAACATTTCACACCTCATACTAGCTTTATAATATCTCCCAAATATACTACATTCTCTTCTCTGTCATCATACTAGGACAAACCCTTATGACTTCATGACTGAAGTATGGCGGTAGCAAGCAGGTCGGGTTCCTTGTCATAAGTTCCCCCACTTAGAATGTGAGCTCTATGTTTCTGCTTTTTTTTTTTTCATTCTCAACACTTATCACAGTGTCTGACATCTAGAAAACTATGTCAAAGGCTTGTGAACTGACTAATGATGAGCACAATAATGCAAAGGAAAACATTTTGAAAGAATATAGACCTCTTCTTGAAGTAGTTTGTTGTTAAATCATTTAAGTAGTGCCTGACTGTGACATTATTTGGAATTTTCTTGACAAAGTTATACTGGAGTGGTTTGCCTTTTCCTTCTCTAGTTCATTTATAGGTGAGGAATCTGAGGCAAACAGGGTTGAGTGACTTGCCCAGGGTTAAACAGCAATTAAATCTCTGAGACTGGATTTCAACTCAGATCTTTCTCACTCTAGACCTAGTAGTGCTCTATTACACCACTTAGCTGCCTTAATTTTGAATATATGTCATATAATATGAAAAACAATTTGAAAATTTTAAAGAACTACTTAATTACTAATTATTTCTATCAAATATTATTAGAAGAAAATTTAAAAGTTCAGAACACAGAGTAAAATTTTTTCACTAATGTATTACATTTTAATAAATACTTTTTTAAGAAACAGTGAATAAGAAAACAAATCTGTCTAGCAAATAGTCCATGCTAAATAAACATTTACTGAATGAATTATGAAGAGCATAATCAAAGGTTCAACCTCGGAGATATCAGCATAGGCATTTTGCTATTTTGATGTAGCCTTGTCCTTTTAATTTGCATTATGGTATGTCAAGGTGAAAAAAATAAAAAATATAGTTTAATATCTCATAATTTTCTTAATTAAGTAGTAAGACTGATGTGTGCTACACTTAATACTCAAGCTGTGTCTGTGATATTGTGTGCAATTGAAAAGAGAAAAAAAATTTGATAAATGAAATACTAAGTCATCTAAATAATACTAAGTAATGATATGATTTCATCAGCATTTATTTCATTCAATTATTTCCCCCTATTTTATTCTCAAATGATGTCTAACCTGCTAAATCAGTCAGTCTAATTCCAAAAGATATTCATTCTCTCATCCAGACTCCATGAATATTTTCTCTTTGGCTCCTGATGGAACTGAGCCCTTAAAAGTCGAATAGTTAGGGTTTAAATTAAGTGGCCAACTGACAAAAGTCTTTTATTACCTGTTTACACTAATTACTCTCTCCAGTCTTTTGTTTTTAATGTTATTTTCTCCATATTATTATTATTATTATTATTGAAGCAATCAAAAAAGTTATTTTCTTGCTATAATCTTGTTAAATCATATATGTATCCATACAGATATACATACACATTTATATATATATATATATATATATATATATATGTATACACACACACACACACACACATACACACACACTTCTTTGCTCAATAACATTCAGTGGCTAACTATTATCTTCCAGATCAGATATGAAATTCTCAGTTGGCATTCAAAGATCTTCTTAACCTTCCCCCTCTTCTAATCTTTTGATACCCTATATTCCTCCTTCCCTCCCCCAAGTATTTTTTGATCCAGTGACTCTGTCCTCCTTGCTGTTTCTCACACAAGGAGCTTCATTTCCAGATTCTGGGATTTCTAGAATGCTGCCCCTCCTCACCTCACTTTCTCGTCCTCCCTGCCTGCCTTCAAGGCTCAGCTGATATGCCATCTTCTCCAAAAATCCTTTCCTGATATCTCCTTTCGGTTAATTATTTCCAATGTATACTTCATGTAACTTGTTTACACAGAGTCATTTGTTGTACTGAGTTCTTTGAATGCAAAGTCTTTCTTTCAATCACCAATACTTAGTTCAAAATCTGATATATAACAGGTGCTTCATAATTATTTATTGGCCAAATATAAATATTTCTTAAAAATAAATTGTAATATAAAGCTTTTTTTTAAAGTTTTATTTGTGATAAAGACAGTCTCCATTTTAAATTAGGTCTGCTTCCTGATGATCATCTCCATTTTCTTCCATACTTGGGTAAGAATGGAAAAAAATACACCTACTTCTTCCCATTCTAACTAGGAGAATAGAGCCCCCAAAATGTGGTTGGCATTTATTACTTTTGTTTTCTGTGATTTCTTTTTTTCAGTCAGAAGGAAGATGTAATTACTATACTGGCTTTCTGCTCCCTGAATCACCAACAGTGGACCCAATTAATCCACACTTGAAGCCTTAGCCCTGGCCCCAGACCCCAGGACTAATGTCACTTTGCTCTTTTCAGTTTATATAAGACTGGCACCTACACTTGTACTGGAATGCTTATTTTGGCTAGGTCTTTGATATCTGGTGTCAGACCTTCCTTGTGTCACCTGCCTGGACCATTGCCTACTGTCTGACAATTGAGTTCCTTGGCATCATGCACTACCACCTGCTAAGATATCTCTATGCCAACCACCCAGCTATTCAGTTTTACATTAACTAACTACAGTGCTAGTTGCCTTCCATCCCAAGTACTTGCCCAGATTTCTTCCTAGAATTCATTTCTAGCGTTTATTACCCAGTAAACAGTAGGTTCTTAATAAGTGATCAATTTATGGATTCCCTGAATGACCTGTTTTAGAAGGTTAGAGCTTTTTCTTCTAATACTGACAAGGTCACTTTTTTAGTCATTCATTCCTAAAGTTTATTAACTAACTTCCTGGCTCGTTCCATACCATATCACCTCTACTTTGGCCATCACTCCCAATGCCTAGCTACAGGAGTCTTGGACTTCAGCCTAAATATCACCCTGGGCTCTGATATGTGAACTGTAGCCTTATGTTGCTTGGAACCAAGCCTCACTGACACTTTCTGGGTATCTGCATATCTGTCCCCATTAAGATCAGAACAGTTTTCTTTTAAATTATTTAAATCCCCAAGTTCTTGGCTTAGTGACTGACCCAAGGTATATGATTAATAAATATTCTGTCTATACCCTGTAAATTCTTAAAAATGCCTTTGAGGACTTCAGGCCTCATACTTCTTACTCATTTCTTTTTCCTTTACCTTAGGTGTATTTTGAGAATTGAATGAGATAATACATGTTCAGTGCTTATCATATTTTAAAGTGCTAAAGAAATGGTAGCCAATATTATTATGATATCCTGAACCATTTTTGTTTCACTAAAGGGAGTAACTTCAAAGTCTATCTTATAGTTATTTCTTCAAAAACTCTAATTTCTCCTTTAAAATGCAAATATAACTTGATAGACTAATTTACCAATAAAATATAGAAATAATATTGAATTAGGAAGAATACTGGATTTGGATTCAAGGAGGTCTTCTTACCAATGGGACTTTGATTTGCTGTTATTCAGTCATGAGATTTTGTTGGGAAAGATATTGAGTGATTTATCATTTCTTTTTTCCAGTTTCTTTACAGATGATGAAACTGAGGCAAACAGGGTTCAGTGACTTGCTCAGAGTCACATAACTAGCAAGTGTCAAAAAACCAGATTTGAATTCATTTTTTCCTTACTCCAGGTCTTACAGTCTAATCTAATAACCTAGCCTCCCTTTGTTTTGGGGGACTTTGATTAAGTCGGTTCTTCTGGACCTTGATTCCTCATCAGTGTAATGAGGTAGTTTGCCTAGGTGATCACTAAGGCTGTATCTACTCAGCACAAAGCAAAATAGTATTATGACAAATGTTCAGCTTTGTTCCATAAAGACATTCCACATGGAAAATTCAGGTGCTTTTTTTGCCTGAATTGTCCCAGTGTGTTTGTTTCTGTTGCAGAAATTAGTCTCACCATTGTCAAATATATACCTTGCAGGCTTCATATAATGGAGTTCATAGTGATTTATAAATGGAGTCCGTGTCCCTATGTCTGACCTTTCACAGATGCTGAAATTTAATATACTTAAAACAGAGAAAGACATTAGGAAGTCTCTTGTATAATATTTGAGTGACCACTCATTCAGGTAAGTAAGTATTTATTAAGAATGTTTGTGGGGGTGGGGAGGCTAGGTGGTGCACTGGATAGAGCACTGGCCTTGGAGTCAGGAGTACCTGAGTTCAAATCCGGCCTCAGACACTTAATAATTACTTAGCTGTGTGGTCTTGGGCAAGGCCCTTAACTCCATTTGCCTTGCAAAAACCTGAAGAAAAAATTTTTTTAAAAATTTAAAAATTAAAAAAAGAATGATTGGGCAGCTAGGTGGCGCAGTAGATAGAGCACCAGCCCTGGAATCAGGAAGACCTGAGTTCAAATCCGGCTTCAGGCGCTTAATAATTACCTACTTGTGTGGCCTTGGGCAAGCCACTTAACCCCATTGCCTTGCAAAAATTAAAAAAAAAAAAAAAAGAATGACTGTCATGGGGCAGCTAGGTGGCACAGTGGATAAAGCACCGGCCCTGGAGTCAGGAGTACCTGGGTTCAAATCCGGTCTCAGACACTTAATAATTATCTAGCCACTTAACCCTGTTTGCCTTGCAAAAACCTAAAAAAAAAAAAGAATGATTGCCACTGGATTATATTCTGGGCAACTAGATAGTTTCATGGATACAATCCAGACCTGAAGTCAGAAAGACTAATCTTTGAGTTCAAATCTGACCTCAGTCAGTAGCAATGTGACTCTAGACAAGTCATTTAACTCTGTTTACCTCATCTGGAAAATAAGCAAGAGAAGGAAAGTGGTTACTCTAGTGGGTCCATAAGAGTTGAATACAACTGAAATAGATTGAACAACAGCAATATTACTAGCATCAGGCATGGTTTCTAGACAAAATCATTTTTCCTGCCCTCAGAAAGTTTATGTTCTAATAGGGAAGGATGAAATGTAAATTACTTTGCAAATAAAGTATAAATGGAAAGTAATCAGAGGAGAGGGAGGGATTTCAAAAGTCAAAAATATAATCAGAGTATCTCTTTAAAGAGACATTTTTTTGGATCCTAATTCTTTTTTATTCATGTGGGGAGAAATCAATTTCTATTTCTAGTGACCAAGCCTTCTGAATATGTCTGTCCTGTTTATGGACAAAAATAGAATATTCCTAGCTCTAGTTGGAAGAGGTTACTGTTATATTGGTACTATAAATTCAGCATGCTCTTCAATCATTATTTTTTCAATAAAAATGATAAAATTCAATCTGGGTTTTGTGCAACAGAGTTAGTGAAACATAAGAATAGTGGTTTCCAATATTGTCATCTGGAATGAAACTAGAAGGGCTGTTAATGTTGGTATGTTATTTGAAAATCCCAGCATTGAGGCTAGCTAATTTGCATATAGCTCAATAAATATAGAGGAAGAAAGACCTGAGTTCTATAAAATAGGGATAATCATAGCTCCTACCTCCCAACATTGTCATTAGGATAAAATTAGAAAATATGGGTAAAGTGCTTTGAAAATCTTAAAGCTAGTTAGTATTTTTTTCTCCCACATACCACTCTAAATTTTAAGACATATCTTATACTTTTCCCCATTATATAGTCCATGTTCCAGATATTGTTTGTCCTTCATTTTCAAATAGGACCATGACATAAGGGAGGTTATGCCATGATTAGCACATGAATTGAATTTGAGTCATGAAGGACTGTGCCGTCACCAGCCTCACTTTCTCCCCCAGCACTGTCTTGGTCCAGTGGACAGATGATAATCAGGATGACTGGAGATGACCCTGGGTGCAGTGGAAGACCTTGGCCTTTTTAAGCTACGGTCTCTCACTCAGGTCTCAGTTTGACTGAGGCAACACCCATTCAGACAGGTAAGAAAGATCTGAAGCGAAAGTTGACCTCTTGTTTAGCACTCCCAGCAATTTTCCACACTTTCTAACTCCTTTGATCCCATGATTCTATATTTGTGAGATAAAATTTATCCATTCACTCTACTTGACAAAATATATATCCCATATTTTAAGCTCTACTTCAATACACCTTCAATGAATCTTTTTCTAATACTCCAATTGGCATTGATCTTTCCTTCCTCTGAGTTCACATATCACTTTATTCTCACTTTTCACATCTCATAGAAATTTATCATGAATTATTTTGCAATAAAGTTATCTGAGCAGGTTTCCTTTCTCCCCAATAGACTGTAACTTGGCATACAATAGACATTTAACATATTTCCCATAGAGCTTTCCTGTCTTTGTATGTCTACTTCTTTCCTTTATCTAAAAAAAATTTTTTTTCTTAATTTTTAGAAATAAAAAGAAAGAATTCAGTCTTATTTTCATTCAACTTTCTGTGGAAGAGAAATGGCACTTTAAATTCTGAAACAATGTTTTATTATTAACCTATCTAGTCATCTGTATGAGTGTGTCTCCATATATAATTACCTCTACTAAAAGTCCTTCTACTATGCTAAATCATGGAATGGAGGTGTGATCTTGGCTTATTTGGTGTTATGATGAGTATATTCTGAGAGATTCTACCAAGTTGGGAAAGTTTTAGCCATCCAGTGATGATCTGTGTATCTGTTATTGGAGAGATAACTGTCTAGCTAGGTTGACCACAAGGAAATGATATTTATTCCCTGATCATTATCACTTGTTGAGATCACTTATTAAGGAGTGGAAGAATTACAATCTATATGGACAGAGGGAATACACACACTTACTGATCTCTGCAGTACTAATTTTTGTGGCAGAAATACCTTTGTCACTGCACCAAGGTCTTCTGATCACTATAGCCCTACCCTAATGTGTTTAACTACATTCAACATGTTCCCCCAAGATACTAACATCTGAGATGGATATACTTCTTTCTCCAGAGGTGTGCTTGAATTCTTCCCAGGGAAATCTGAAGATTATTTTGCTCATGTATCATGATACTCTACTAGACTGTGTATTATGGAGAAACTGCTTCCTTCTTAGGCTTGGGAAGACATAACCCAGAATTCTATCACTATGTCACCTATCTTCCCAGCATTGCTCCTCTGCCTGATTCCTCACCTCAAGAGTATTATCCTCTATACACTTCCAAATGATTTTTGCCCCAAATTAAATGTCTTAATAAAACCTCCCCCACCCCCCCACTGAGTTGGTAGGTGGGGATGGGGAGGAATGGGAAAGACTTTTCTACTATTTTGTCCTTTCTTAAAAGAAAATTGGTGTATTTTGGTGCTGCTCAAGTCTAATAAGAGAGAGACCCATCAAATCATGTGGGTAGTCAAAGAATTCAGTGAAGCTATGGGATGCCTGAAGTCAGACAATGGCCATTGAGCCTGGAGAAAATACAGGTGGCAAGAGAGAATGGGGTGGGGTGGGGGTGATCCCCTATCAAGTACAGTAAACACAAACCCCAGGGGAAAAAAGCAATTGATACTGAAAGAAACTGGATTCAAGTTTGACCTGAGTTCAAAACCAGCCCAAGACACTTAATAATTACCTAGGTATGTAACTTTGGGTAAGTAACTTAACCCCAATGCTTTGCAAAACACAAACAAACAAACAAACAAAAAGAACTGGATTCACCCATTACAGACCAGAAGGGCTAGTTTAGTTAAAATTGTAAATAAAGTTAGTATCCCCCTAGGTTGCCACTAGGAGGTTGAGAGAATCTTAGTATAATCCTGTAATCTTTCTTGCTTAGGAAACCCAAACATACTACTATGTGAGTAGTTAAGAGAGGATCATTGTTCTTCTGTCATCCCATCATGTCCAACTCTTCATGACCACTACCCATAGGGCTTTCTTGGCAAAGATATTAGAATGGTTTGCCATTTCCTTCTCTAGTTTGCCTTCTAGACAAGAATTAAATGATTTTCCTAGGGTCACATAGCTAAGGTGTAAGGCAGGATCTGAATGCAGGCCTTCCTGACTCCAGGTCCAGTGCTTTTATTCTCTGAGTTAAGTAAATACCTCTAGAGTCAATCAATATTATAAGTAGACAGCTGCTTACATAGTTTACAAGAGGAATAATTCCCATCAAAGGGATAGCCACCCACTAAAGTTAAACTTAGGTCTCTGAAGAAGAGAAATTCAGAAGATAAGTCTCATTCTTTCAAGTCTGTGTCCATCAGAACTGTGGTATCTTTTTTTTTGCAAGGCAATGTGGTTAAGTGTCTTGCCCAAGGTCACACAACTAAGTAAGTATTAAGTGTCTGAGGCCAGATGTCACCAAGCTGTCCCCAGAACTGTTTTTTTTTTTAACAACAACCATTATGAGAAACCATAATTCTGAGAAATAAAGGAATGAGAGTTTGACAGAGCTCATAGAATGGGTTTCATTACAAAGATCTCCATGAAATGGTAAAGCTAAATAGATGATTGATTTCAATACATAAAGGGATCTATATATTTACTCTTGTGATGATTTGCTGTCAGGAAAAAACCCACACTGGTGCTGGGCTATCTTTTCAGGAAACATGAAAACTGAAGGCAAAAGGACCACACTGCTGCAGAGGAGATAACTAGCTGAAGGCAAATGTCTATCACTAGCAAACAGAATGAAGAATTTTTCATTAGGGAATAGTTCCCTTTCCCCAATAAACTTTGTGAAATGCTCCTAGAAATCCACATGACATGCTGTAGTAATTACTGTGCCTACTTTTGGCAGCAGCCAATTAAGAGAGTCCATCTTTTTACCGTCTGTTAATAAAGAGCACTGTTACTAATTTCCTACAAAAATGCTATTACATTGGAGTAGAGCCAAACAATAGAGAATAAGAGGATATTTCAGTTTCCTCCTACACAAGAAAAAAAACAATGAAAAGAAAAAATTGGGAAATTTTTGTTCTAAGAAAAGTCAGCGGAGGGGCAGCTAGCTGGCCCAGTGGATAAAGCACCAGCCCTGGAGTCAGGAGTACCTGGGTTCAAATCCAGTCTTAGACACTTAATAATTACCTAGCTGTGTGGCCTTGCACAAGCCACTTAACCCCATTAGTCTTGCAAAAACCTAAAAAAAAAAAACAAAGAAAAGTCACCAGGACAGCTAGGTGACACAGTGTGGGGGGTGGCTAGGTAGCACAGTGGATAGAGCACGGCCCTGGAGTCAGGAGTACCTGAGTTCAATTCTGGCCTCAGACATTTAATAATTACCTAGTTGTGTGCTCTTGGGAAAATCACTTAACCCCATTGCCTTAAATAAATTAAAAAATTAAAATTAAAGTCAGCAAAGGGGAAAAGATTTTTTAAAATATTTTTGATTATTTGAAAGTGATTGCATAATAAAAATAATTATCCTTTTTCACTTACCTATATGGCTTTTTTATAGTTTATAAAGAGAGGAAGGCATAGTCTATTTTCTTATTTAACCTCAATCTGGAATCCTAGTATTATCCTTTTAGTTATTCCCTGCCTGACCACAGCCAATAAATGTATTTCCTAGAGTAATATCCTGGGTATGCTTTACTTCTTCCTCTATGCTATTCCACTTGGTGATATCCTCAACACCCAGTTTCAATAATCATTTATATGCTGATGATTCACAGAACTACTTCTACAACACTAACCTCTCTTCCAAACTCTAGACTTGTGTTTCCAACTTCCTAGTCTATACCTTCAAACTAGAATATCATGGGTAGCTTAAACTCAATATATTCAAAACTAAATTCTTTCTTCCTAAAACCTCCTCTCATCCAAATTTCCCTGTTATTGTTGAGGACATCACCATTCTCTTAGTTATCTTCCTCTGTCTCATTCCCCTATATCCAATCTGTTGCCAAGACCTATTGATTTTACCTACAGTATATCTCAAAGCAAAATACAAATAAACAAAATGTCCTTCTTTGCTCTGACATCATAACCACCCTGGTTATCCCCAAACTATTGAAATAGATTGGTCCCCCTATCTAAAATCTCTCTTTATTCAAGTCAATACTCCATTCTGTTGTCAAATCAATCTTCCTAAAATGTCGATCTGACTATGTCACCCCACCAACCACTTAATAAACTACAGTGACTCCCTTTCACTTCCAATATCAAATACAAGATCCTCTGTTTAGAATTCAAATACCCTTCATAGCTTGCTCTTCTACCCCCTCCATTTTCCTGCTTCTTAAATCCTAGCCCACCCAGGCAAAGGGACTTTGCAATTCAGTCATACAGACTTCTTTGCTATTTCTTTCACTCTATCTTCAACCTCCGGTTATTTACTGTTCTATAGTAAGACTTTCCTGATCCTAGTTAATAATAGTGCCCTCCCTCTCTTCGTTATTTCCAGTTTATCCTGTATATATCTAATGTGTACATAGTTGTTTGCATATTATCTCATCCATTAGACAGTGAACTTCTGAGAGAAAAGATCATTGTATTCTCATTACTTAGTACAGTGAAGCACAAAGTTGATGCTTTATAAATTCTTCTTGACTAACTGACTGATTTCCTATCTCTAATCCAGGCCATTTCAGACATGTAATAGTCAGAGCCAGATTCCCCCAGATATTTGACACATTCTTCAGGGAACTTGAAAAGGGAGTCACTATTTTTTGTGAAATACTCTAAAGAGAATGAGTCTATAAATAATAATTTATTTTAAAAAGTATTTTATTGGCAAAAAACAATGCAATTTGATCTTGAATTGTGGACCTCAGATTTTTGCTTCAGACAAAGTTTATCTCATTGCTTACCATTTTCCTAAGCTGATTTCAGTAAAATCCTTGATTTTTTCCAACATTTTTGAAAAGTTACATTCTGCTTTTTACATAGTTGTTAAGATAAGGATACAGGAAAATGTAAGAAGTTTTTTTTATCAGATCCATTCAGTGACTTGGTATGACAGTATTTATTACTGTTTATCTTTAATTTGATCTGTCCTATTGGCCTTTTAAAACTATTCTATATCCAAAGCTCAGACAGTTTGTCAATGAGTATCAAAGTGTGACTCATCCCCTCTTGCTTGCTATTCCTTCAAAATATTTACTTTATTTTTCTTGTATCTTAAAACTAAAATTTATAAGTTTTTAACTTTATTGCTAAAGCTTGAGGCCAAAGCAGAAAAATGAAAAACAGCTACTGCAATGCTCCCAGTCAACCTCCCATTTGTCCATATCAATGATATATGAAAACATGTTTTCAAAAAAACAATTTTTTAAAAAATCTTTCCTGGATGTAATTTCCATGAGCAAATAGACCTGTCAAAGAGAGGAGCTGGAGTGAAAGGTTACTTTCCCAGTAAGTGATAAGCTATTAAAAGTTACCAGAAAACAAAGTGTGGTGCTTCCTTAAATACAATTAATAGTGAATGAATTTTTAAGAGCCCTCTTACAATTCACTCTGTCCAGACCTTTCTGATCTCCTATGGATTCCACTCAAAGCCAAGCACCATCTGCCCATGAACAAAGACCCTACCCAGAGTCATCTTACTCCAACCTGAGGAAGAAAATCTGCTCACATTTGAAGTGAATCCAGAAGCAAAAATAACCTGAATGAGAGTATGGAACCAAAAAAAGTGCCTCACCCTCAAAAATGAGTTTGGTCCCATAATTCCTCCTACTTCCAGTCCTTTTTTTTCTCTTTTTTGATATATATATATATATATATATATATATATATATATATATATATATATATAATTAGTTTGCTTTGTACGTTTTGTATATTTGTTGTCTTCTCCATTAGACTGGAAGCTCCTTGAGGTCTTTTTTTGTCTCTTTTTTTTTTTATCCCCAGCACTTATCACAATGTCTGGCATATAGTAGACATTTAATACATGTTTATTGAATGTACGGAATGAACTTTAATGACCTCTACTTTGAAAATTCCCTGTTCTCCAAGAGCTCACATTTTGAGGATAACAACAGACAAATAACTATGTATTAACAAGATGTATACAGTATAAATTGGTACATAAATCTCAGAGGGAGGGCAATGGGACTAAGCTGATGAGGAAAAGCTTCTTGCATAGGACTTTAGGTGTGACCTGAAGGCTTTCAGAGGAGCAAATATGAGGAGGAATTTATTGGCATGGGAGACAACCTAGAGTTGAGAAAAGGAAATTATATGAAGAGATGTAATATGTAAGAAAACTGGAAAGTTAGGAAGGAATCAGGTTATAAAGGACTTTTAAAAATTGAACGCTCTACTTGCCTTTGTATTTTGATATGTAAAAGGGCAGTTAGGTGGCACAGTGGGTACATATTGGACCTGAATTATATTCTGACCTCAGACATTTATTAGGTGTATGACCCCAGGGAAGTTATCTAACTCTGTTTAACTCAGTTTCCTTTCTGTAAAATGAGCTGGAGAAGAAAATGGCAAACCACTCTAGTACCTTAATTTGAGTCACAAAGAGTTGAACATGGATGAAAACAACTGAAAAACAAATAAAAATGATTTTATTTTTTAGTTCTCATTTATGTCAATTACTCTAGTTGTTTTTCACTGTTACCTTTTTAAAGGTTCTTCTTTTCCTTTGTTATCAGAATTCAATATGATTGAAAGTTGGGACTTTCTTCTCCCAGTCATAGGTAATCACATTTAGTGACTTTTAAAGGTACCTTTCTGTTCCTTAAAGCTTGCTCTTGAATAAATAGAAGAAAGTTCCTTTTGAGGAAATGACTGAAGCCCCTTTAATTAATATTCAGGCTTATTTGAGAGACTGCTAGTTCTATTTTATAACCTTTTAGTTCTCAAGACCCAAAGAAAGATTTCTTTCCCCAATTCCTCATCATTAAGAAATTCTCATGGAAATAGACTAAGGAAAAAAATATCCATTTAAACTTGGATCATGGATTTCTTTTAATTTGATTTTTGTGATCTTTTGAAATTCAATGGACAGTTAAAGGACAAATGGGAAACATAAACTACAAATTTATTAATTCAACTTCTTATTAAATGCAATAGCACCATGCTATGAACTTGAAGGAGATGTGAAGTAAATAAGATAAGGTATTTGACCTCAAAAAGTTTATAACTTAGCAGGGTAAAGAAATGCAATACATTGGGAAAAAATACTATAATATAAACTCAGAATAAAATGTGGTTGAGAGAGAATCTCCAATTGGGAGAATCAAGGAAGGATTAACTTAATGTAGGACAGATAGAATAAGACAGTCCATTAAGGATAGGTGGGGGAAAGAAGGTTGAAGAGCTTCTTAGAGAACATTAAATACATAGGGAATCATGTCCCTGGGGAGCAATCTCACCATATCTAAAACTGAACTCATAATTCCCCCAAATCTATTGTTCTTAATTTTTTTTCTGTTGAGATAAATCTCAGTCACAGCTGATTCTTTCCTTTCTACCACTTTCACATCCAATCAGTTGTCTTACTGATTCTGCTTCATAATAAAATTCACTTGCTTCTCTCCACTCATAGTTCTTAGCACTGTGGTAGTCTATTAACAATAAACAACAATGGTACACAATAAAAAAAAACCCCAAGAAATTAAGCCCTGATTTCCAAGATGTAAATGTTCCCAATAAAATTTTAACAATCAGTTCTTGCTAGCACTTAGCAGTTGTTTCTAATATACCCCCGAGTACATTTATTTCTACCCAATCTTATTCAATAAAATCATTTATTAAGCACTTAATATGTATGTTTAAGACCCCATACTATGGTGTTGGAAACAGGGCAGAAATAGGGAAATGTTAAAGCTACTATAGACCTATATTAAGTTTGAGGCCCATAACTAAGTCTTAAATTAATTTATCAATTTAATGAAAAATGTACGCAACCCCACAATTGGATAAAGGAGTAATTATTTGCATTATATTACATTTATTGAAAAGATTTCATTAGTTTGCATAATTCTTGATGTAGAGTTTCTTTAAATAAGGAAATCTTGCATTTGGAATATAATGGAGAATGGCAGAGTAATGTGAAATGAGTCTGGAAAGCTGAGCTCCAATAAGATTGTCAAAGACATTAAATGTCATCCTGAAGAGTTTATATTTTATCCTCAGGAGCAGTGCTCAAGATTTATAAGCAGAGGAGGAATGATCAAACAAATCTTTTCTCAACACATCTCTGGACAAAGGGAGTATATGTCTTCAGTTATCTGAAGAGCTATCATGTGGAAGGACAAATTGATCAAGATGGTATGACTAGCTTCAATTGGTTGAAACCATTTAAAAGAAGCAAAATTTATCTAAGTGTAAGGAAGGATATTCTAACAGGGACAATCATCCAAAGAAATCACTTTTCCTTCTCAATTATTGTTCAAGCAAGTGATAAACAAACAATTGGAGGTCAGGGTTGGAGAAATTGAATATGGGGTTCATACAACATAAGTGTTAAACTCAATGTATGCCAAGTTTCCTCTGTTTACATTTTTCAGAGGACATCTTTCTAAAACTGTCATTACTTTGTCTTCTGATTTTGTTATATATTCAAGAATAAACTACAAAGCAATCTCCTTAAAGCCATAAAGTAAAGAACCAATGCAATGACAGATGTAACTTGTAAAAAACAAGGGAATATTAATATAGGTGTCTGGGTTTATTAGAAGACAAACCCTTGAAAATGATCTCATTGCAAGAGAGTGTGTAACAGATATACTTATTTAATGGTTGAAAGAAGTTGGACTAATTTTTAAAAACTGAATAAATCCACTTATTTCTATTCCCTTTCTGGTTGCTATTTCCCTAATTTTGGTGGGACACTTGAATCCTTGAGTAAGCATCAGAAGAGTAATGGTCAGGCAGTGAAGTTAAGCATTGGGAGCAATTATGTTGCACATTATCTATAAATCACAAAGCCAGAAGACTAATATGATAACTTCAGGACCTACATTTAATTTTAGCAAAGTATTATCTATATGGGCTCCTCTATTAGACTGCAAACTCTACAATAAAAGGAGCAATTTCTTTTTTTATGTAACCTCAAGAGACCATTCACTTATTCATTCACTCAATAAATATGTTGTATTTTCTATAGACAAGGCAATTGTTGGAATTGAGGACCAAAAAGAGACATAAAACAGTCGTGTTCTCAGGGAGCATAAAATTTAGTAGGAAAGATAATACAAAAATAGCTACAGTACAATATATTGTTTGATAAGTGCCAAAAGACACATTCAAACAAAATTTCATGGTAATCCAAAGTAAGGAGAAAGTCCTTTTAACTAGAGTATTATCAAGGAAGAATTCATGGAGGAAGTAACATTTCTTAATAACAAAAAGGAACATGGTATAGTGGATAGAGCACTGACTTTGGAGTCAAAATGTCTTAGGTTCCAGACCTGTCCCTGAACAATTTTACTTATTCTCTCAGAACTCTAGTTAGAGGTATCAAGTATGTATTTTACAATGACACCACATCATATATGGGCAGAAATTATGTATGTGCATTAGAATTGTTTCCCTAAAAAATACTACTGTAAGATTCCACAGGATGTTCTTCATTTTTTCCTTGAATTTTTATAATGTTAACCTATAATCTTTGCATTTTTTGCTATTACTTATGCTACATGAATTTTCTGTGTCTAAGTTTTAATATTCTGTATAACAAGTATTATTTGTCATTTATTTAGCCCAGCAATGGAATATCTTATTTTACACATATAATATACTTTCTCTAACCAGAAATTTGGAAGAAGGAATCATCACTGACAAACATTCTCTGAGTGCTATAGTTAAGACATATTGCTAGAAACTGGGATTACAAAAAGGCATGCAAAATCATCCTTTCCCAGGATGATATATAATCTTCTAGACCAGAGAAAATACCCCTCCCCCAAATCAACTAAAGTATATAGTTCATGCCAAAAAGGAGCTCCTTCTATCTTATCTATCATTCATCTTTACTCATCTATTTCTTTAAAATGTTAAAGAGCTAAAGCTGTCACCAAAGCAAGTGACTATTTCAAGTGACTAATCATCATTTAACCTTATTTGATTATCTGTTGTGGGAGATAAAGGATAAGATAATTGGGAGCAAAAGTTCAAATAAAGTCTTCTCTCCCCAAATTTTAGATGCTGATGAGTTAAAATTGCAAAGGTTTCTTTTGCAATAATTTCACAATGTTTTAAAATTAAAGATGATTCCTTTTAGAAATTTCCCTTTAGGGTTGGGTAGGTGGTGCTGTGGATAGAGCACCTGCCCTGGAGTCAGGAATACCTGAGTTCAAATCTGACCTCAGACACTTAATAATAACCTCCCTGTGTGGCCTTGGGTAAGCCACTTAACCCCATTGCCTTGCAAAAAAACCTAAAAAAAGAAATTTCCCTTTAAAGAGAGAATTAATAACCATAAGAAGAATATTGCTTTAGATTTAAAGGGGACTTAAGAAGATTTTTCTTTCAATTTCTTTCCTTTCTTTCTTTCTTTTATTGAGGAAATTGGTATCTAGAAAGATAAAGTGACATGCCCAGGATGACACACACACAATTAAGGTTAGATCTAGGGTTGATTTAGTGAATCTCAGTTACAGTTGGGAGAAGGAACTTTGAAGCAGAGTCACAAGTAAACCACAACAAGATCAAGATATTGGATATTTCAGCCTCTTCAGATTAGTTTTCTCATAGCTACACATAGAACATTACCATCTAGTGGCAAAACCTCCAAACTGCAAAGACAAGGTGTTGATAAGACAGGTTTTGAGCAGGGTGGGGTGAGGGATTGAGTTCATTCCTGTCATAGTAGATGTAGCAGCAACCACAGGACATAGAACATTTATATAAGATAATCCTTTAGGACTGCATCCTATAGAACTGAATATAATAGAGCTCCTGTGACCAAAGTGTTGTACCTACAAATGATAACAGCTAATAATGGTCAAGTAAGAATACTGCATCAGAATGGACAATTGTTTCCTATGAAACTTTTCAATGAAATATTTTGCTGAAGCAAATGGATCTTTACCACTCCCTATCACTAAAATATCTCCATTCTTTAAAAAAACATGTAGTTTGTCTCTCCTGTAAGCAAAATTTAATGAGTTGGTAAAAGTGACCATGACAAAGAAGTTCACTTTTGAGATTCTAAGAATCATTGACCTTTGTTTCTATCCTCCATTGAACAGCCCCATAGAAATTTTCATAAAGTGCATGTCCTACCAAGTCACCACCACTAAACTCAATTAATTCCAGTGCCTCTTTTTATTAACTCTAGAACAGAGGATAATATCTCTTATCTCAGTTTTCATACACCATACTGCCTAAACACATACTCTTCAATCCAAGACATTCGTGTCCCCAAGAAAAAGAAACTCACTCTACTATAAGCATTTTATCTGCCTATCCCCCCATCAGGAACATTCTCCTTTCTCTCTCCATCTCTTCCCTGGCTTCAAGTTCTGATTAAAATCCCTGTCTTCTTTTGGGAGAGGCTCCAAACCTCTCTTTATTCTAGTGCTTTTCCTCTCTTTCTTATTTATTCTGTAAATAACTTATTTTTACCTATTTGTTTGTTGCCTCCCACATTACACTGTGAGCTCCTTGAGTGCAGAGAATATTGTTTTGCCTCTTTGGGTTTCTAGTGCTGGCACAATGTCTGGCACAGAATAAGCTTATATGTTTCTTTACTCACTGAGAGTTTGGCAGGAATTCATAGAGGGTCTTGAATGCTATGTTGGACTAAACTTTACCATGTAAGCAAATCTACAAAGTCTAAATCAAAATTACCCGGGGTATCTTTTATTCAAACTATTTTAGGGAATCTAGTTCATTGATACAATAACCTGACTATTGTCAACATTTTACAAAATTAACCAATAAATGCATATGAGAAAAAAAGATTAAAATAATTATGGCTCTTTCCATCTAAAAATCAGATTAGCAAATCCCTAACTAAAAATCAAGGTACTTCTAAAAATTGAATATTCAAATAAGAATTAAATGTTGTATTCATTAAAAAATGAATATTTAAACTCCCCCAAAGTATAGTAATTTATAAGCAGTAAGCGATAATGAATGTTGTCTCATACATAACTTATCAAGTTGTCCATGCATGCTGAATTTATGTTTCATGCCCTCCTGGATAGCAGATACATATTAGCCTTGAGGTTGTTGGATATAAATTGCAAGAAGAAATTTAAATTCAGCAAAGTCTGACAACAGACTCATTCAAAACTTCTGGGCACACTCAAAGTTTCATCTAGGCACATTCCTTGCCATCTGTTTTATCAAATACTGCCTCTTATCTTAATATACTCTTTCATCCATAAGTAAACTATCTTGCCTAAATTAAAATCAGTCATCTTAAAAAGGAGATATACATATGCCTGTAGCATATTAGAGAAGAGAACATAACTATTTAGATTGTAAAGATCACTTCATAATGTTCTAAAATTTTAGTAATGGAGATAATGATTTGTTGCCTAGGAAAACATGTACTGAAAGTATTTCTTGTAGATATAGTCAAAAGCAAAGGCAGAATCAGGCGATTAATTATCAACAATTTAGTCTGGCTACTAATAATTGTCTTTAACTTAATTAACTCTTAGCATGTAAACTAATGGTAGTGAAATATGGAAATTCCAACTATCCTTTAAGGTTCAGTTCATATAATGCCTTTTCCATGAAGCTTTCTTTCCCTCAGAGTTGGAAATGGTCTCCTCATCCTAAAAATTCTCATGGCATTTTGTTTACTGTGTTATGCACATTCCCCTTTTGGATTATGGTTAATTGTATATTCCTTTCACATATATAAGCTATGTAACCCTGGAAAAACTACCTTCCTTCTCATTGCTATAGATAATCATTAAACCTAATAGTTGTAGAGGAAGTACCAAATTGAATTAATAGAATTTCCTCATCTGGATGTTTCTTATATCAACAAAATCACAAATCCAATCCCTATCCCTTTCATTATCTCTTTTATTAGATTATAAATTCCTCAAGGGCAAGATTTATTTCTTATTTAATCTTTTTTTGCTCCTTTGGTACTTAAAACAGTACTTTGCCCATAACAATAAATATGCAATCAATTTACTAAAATAATAATCATTGACATCATAAAGATGAGTATTAAGTGTAATAGAGGAAGCTAAGAAGGTTGTGAGTGGGCCTATGCTTTCCCTCCCTAAAGGTCTTGATGTGAACACTAAACATTCAGTAGTACCATAAAGAGATTTCTTATTCAGGTATGGGTTGGACTATATGCTCTCTGAGGTCTCTTCCAAAATTTAGACTATGAGATTATAAGATTACATACTGAGATGAATATATATTACAATGTCTTCTGAATATTTATGTTATCACAATAACTTGACTAGAAAATATAGATTACTTTTATGCCCTGGCTCTATTTTCAGAGATTAAATTGACAGAGACAGGAGGGTGCAAACTTTTTTTGTGTTTGTGTGTGTGTGTGTGTGTGTGTGTGTGTGTGTGTGTGTGTGTGTTTATGGGGGTCAGCCATGATGAAGACCATTGTTGATATCTGAGGTCCTGGGAGGGGGAGTGAAAGGAGTCACAATGACCTTTCAATGCAAAAAGGCAGTACACATTCTGCTGTCTGTTATTGACCATGTCTCTCTTTCCCTGTTACTATGCCTCAGGTAACCTGCAGGCAAAAAGGAAAGATTTGTTGGCATATCAAAACCTCTTGAAAATCCATAGCTACAACTAACTTACTCAATATGAGTTGTTTTCCACATTTCACTTTCCCAATAACTGAAATACTCCTTTAAGTTGATACATAAACATATAATTTATTAAGCACTTCCTATATTCCAAGCTCTATCATGTTGTCAATCTGAGAAATCGGTCCTAGCCTTCAAAGAACTTACATTAGTCTAAGCAGGAAGACAACACACAAAGGGAGCTGGGAAGTGAGTGAGCTGTGATGCATGCATGATGGCAAGGTTTGGAAATGTCTGAGAAATTACGTGGCAGGCCTAGTTCCTGACAAGATATCAAGAGAAAGCTCTCATATCAAAGCACTGGGTGACTACAGGGACAATCCAAGGTTCTTGTTAGGAGAAAATGAGGATTATGACTAGAGTATGGGAAGCATGGTTTAGAAATAGAGGCTGCAAAGTACCAAAATATTTACAGTGATCTTGTAAAAAAATATTTCTAAAATGTTGCAACAGAATCGCAATAATTGGTTTTGAAATGGAAGAACAGATGATGAAACACCCTTCCCTCCAATTTACAGAAAGGTGAGAGATTACAGATATATAAAATACTGTATATGCTTTCATATGCAGACCCTGTGTTTTCATTGGGATAATGGAAGGGAGAAGGAAGGAAGGAAAGACATATCCTGTGATTAAAGCAAAAAAGGGATCAGTATTGTAAAACAATAGCACATTAAAATGAAATACATTTCCCTGCCTTCTTAATTTAAGTGTCCTGGACACAAAACTTCCCTTGACTCAATATTCGCCATTTTATTATATTATTTTATCTTTCTATTATTAAAAAAGTCATTATAGAGGATTCAAACATGAATGAGGGATAAGATGTGTACAACAAAACTTAAAGACCAGGTAAATTTTGTGGTAATTTATGATAATTCAAAGGAAAAATCACTTCAGTTGAGGGAATCAAGAAAGATTTTATGGGAAAGATAATAGTATCACATAGCAAACACTACCTAATTGTGCTAAAATATAAGAAAGCTATCTAGTATTTCTGAGATGTGTAAGGCTGTTAGTTCTGACACAAGTCTTAGAATGCTAAATTTTGTAAATTCTTGTCTTTACTTCTATGTTTCCTTCCTTCTTCCTTGTTATAAGAATGTAAAGTTGTTTAATTGTGACTGACAGTATACTTGCCTCTATTACAATCATCTCTTTCTCTTCTAATTCATCCTTTCTATTATGAACTAAAAAAAGTAGGCATCAATAACAGTTAGAATTTGGCCTAAAATAACAGCATATTATTTCTGAGTGATGGCTTGAATGTCCCTCCTCTGGTAAATGAAGTGCATGGGCTTTTACGTATGGATTTTGTGACATTTTGAATAATTATAAACTTTCTTTCCTCACTTTCTCATTCTCATTGCCTATTCTGGGTGGTTGATATTTTTAGGTATTAACATAAGTAAAATAAGATGTTATTGTATCATCATATTTTTTTTAAACCGGACTTGTGATTTCATCTGTGTGGGGAGCTCTCAGGAAGGTATTTCTTTCCCCCATCAACACAGATGAATGCCTTTTCTGCAATTTATCATCATATTGCCTGAGACACCAAGATTAATTGACTTCCCCAGAATTACATAACTATTATGTGACATAGATGGCACTTGAATCCAGGTCTTTCTTTTGCTGAGGCCATCTGCTTCTTATACTGTCATTACACAATTATAATTATAGAAGTGGCTCTAGAGGAATGTTAAAACCACTTCTGCCACTGCCTGTGTGACACTTCTGAGAGAGAGGCAGTGTGGTCCACCTGTTAGTATGCCAGAGTCGGAGTTAGTAAGCCCTTGGTTTGTAAACTGGCTCACTTACTAGCTGGGTGGCCCTGGGAAAATAATCATCTATCTCTCCAAGCAGGTGCAAAATATTATACTTATCATATTAGTTTTTGATCAAATAAAGTTTCTAAGTCTTAAAGTGCCATATGACTATAAGTTACTGTTATTCATGTTGCTCTTCTTGATATTGCTGATACTTGTATGTTATTTGTGGTACATGAATATAGAGAGCTGCTGATGAATCTTTTTTTTTGTTACCCTCAAGTACTAAAGACACTTCTTTGCCCATTTTGTGAATTCTCCAATAAAAATACTACCCAAACCACCATCATCTTGCTATTCCTCCTGTAATATGATGATCAAGTCACATTAACTAGCTAGAGTCCTCAAAATTAAGCTGAGATATCCACTGTTGTCTTATTCGCCAAGTTCAGTTTGAGATAACACTTATAGCTGGTATTTGCTAGTTAGTTTCCTGTTTGATCTAGTATAGCTCTTCTCCCTTCACCATCTGTTCTTTGGTCTGTAAATCATCATTTTCCCCTTATTTAATCTTTGAAATTCCTTTATGCTTATCTAGCTAACGTAACCAAAACCTTTACAAGTATGCTGAAACTGTTGATCAGGGCTCAATGATTTTTGCAAATAATGATGTCTATATTCTAAGCATAATAAACAAGGTTTTTCCATATCTTTGCATTGATTGTATAATTGGCAACAATACCTATCAACTTTTTGTCACATTCTTAAATGGGATACTATCCTATACACTCCATCAGCGTAAGGTGGTAAGCATCTTCAGATACAGTGATATAAGTTTATTCGTTTGCCCCCACCATTTTAAATATTATTCCACTTTCCTTAGGCCCAGTGGTTCTCTAAGTATGGTCTGGGGACTCCTGAAGTTCCCCAAGACACTTTCAAAGGCACCCAAGGTCATCACCCTTGATACCTCTAAAATTATTGAAGACCCCAAAGAATTTTATATCTACTGATATTTTCTTCAAATCCAGGGAAGAAAATATCAGTAGATATAAAATTCTTTGGGGTCTTCAATAATTTTAGAGGTATCAAGGGTGATGAAACCAAAACATTTGAGAATTGCTGCTCTAGACCAATAAAAAGCATCCTGTGTATAGAGAGGTGAATTAGAGTTAGTAAAAGAAAGAGTCTGACATCCTGGGTCCCCACCCTCATTATCTCCCACTATTATTACTACATAATTTACATGTTTCAGATGAGTAGCCATAATCTTTTAGTTCTGAAGCCTCCAAGTCCCTTGGAATGTTCAAGCATTTGATACAATCAACACTAACTACACAAAAAAAAAAAAAATTATCCAATTGCTTTTATAGTCTCAGAACTTAGAGTGCTCCGAAGAGCTGGGTCCTGACACAAATTCGAAGGGCAGAAATAACTGTTGGGGGGGAGTTAGTTAACATTTGGTTTTGTTTCATTTTCTTACATTCTAACCTGAAATCTGATAATTACATAATTGTTCTGAACAAACAGCTATTAAAAAAACTATTCAAAAAGCATTTGCAAAAAAAAAAAAAAATCCTAACCCCCATGGAAATATTTCTTCTCACCAAAAATTGCAGAAAAATAACAATAAGCAAGTAATGAAAAAAGCGGATCATGTTATATGACATTAACGTTGTTTTTCCTCTTAGTTTGCTGTCTGTAGGGAAATCATACTAAGAATAATAATATCTATATACATAATTTATACATAGCACTTTTAAGATTTCAAAGCACTTTAAAAAAATATTATCTCATTTTATCCTCATAACAACCCTAAGAGGTGGATGCCATTATTTTCCCATTTTGAAGATGAAGAAACTGAAGCAGGCCTCAGATACTTGATAGCTGAGCAACCTTGGGCAAGTCTCTTAACCCTGACTACTTTGTATCCAGGGCTATCTCCAGTCTTCCTGATTCCCATCTGGCCACTAGACCAAGATAGCTCTGGACGAGATAGTGAGGCTGGTGACAAATTCAAATCATGTCATGTTATAGCATCACTGCTAAGCTCTTTGCCCAAGCCCTGGAAATGAGAGACAAAAAATGAATCTCTGATATCAAGGAGGTCACAGTCTACTGAAGGACACTATAAAATGAGGAGGAAAAAGAAATCATAGTACCAAGGTATCTGAGGACAGATTTGATCTCAGCTTATCCTGATTCTTTGCTAATTCAGCTAAGCCATCTAGTTGCCAGAGGATACAAAAGAATATATATGTCATATACTTATGACTATATAACTACATATGAATAAATTATAAAAAAGATAAATAATAAATAGCAGAGGAAAGGAATTGTAATTTTGGAGAATCAAAAAAGAACATCCATAGAAGATGGGCTTTTAGGTGGAATTTGAAGGAAGTCAGGGAGTCAGAGATAAGAAAATGGAGCATTCCATGCATAGATAGTCAGTGATAATGCCCAAGATAGAAAAATGGAATTTATTGTTCAAGAAACAGTAAGGAGGCCAGTGTCACTGGATTACTTAGTGGGTGGAAGTTAGGAGGAAGTAAAGGAAAAACTGGCAGAGATAGGGGAGGTGTTAATGAAGGGTTTTGAATGCCAAACAAAAGTTTGGAGATTTTTACATGGGGTGGAAAAGAGAGGAAAGGAGAAAAGAGTGACATAGTCAGACTTAAACTCTGGCAGCTAAACAGGATGATAGACTGGACTAAGGAAAGACTTAGGGAAGATAAAAAAATCTAGCAAGCTATTGAAATTCTTCAGGAATGAAGTGACAAGAGTCTAGAACACAGCAGTGGCACTGTCAGAAAAAGAATATAAGAAGATATTATAAAGTTAAAAAAAAAAAAACCAGCAAGCCTCAACAACAGACTGGTTATGTGGGGTGATAGAGTGAAAAATCCACCATAGCACATAGACCGAGAGTCTGGGGAACTGGGGTATGATGCCACCCTTAACAGTAATAGGGAAGATAGGATGTACTCAAATTTGGAGTAAAGAGGACCTCAGTTTTGGACATGTTGAATTTAAGATGTCTATTGGACATCCACTTTAAGAAGTCTAACCAGTAGAGTATTCAAAACCAGAGGTCAAAGCTAGCTAAGTAGATTTAAGAATCATCAGACAGGAGTTGATAATTGAAACCATGGGAGTTGTTGAAATCACTAAGTGAAATAGTATAGAGAAAGATGAAAAGAGATCCGTACAGAACTCTGTGGGACACCCATGGTGAATGGGCAAGACCTGACTGAAGAGTAAAAGGAAACTGAAAAGGAGCAGTGAGGCAGATAGGAAAAGAAACAGGAAAGAGTAGTGTCCCAAAAGAACCTGGAGAGAAAAGAGTATCAAAGGAAAGAGAGGGTTTGACAGTAACAGCTGCACAGTAGTCAAGTGGATAAAGATTGAGAAAAGACCATTAGACTTGTAATTAGGAGATCACTAGCAACTTTACAGACAACAGTTTCAGTTGAATGATGAGGTCAGAAGTCAAGCTATAAGAGTTTAGGAGAGGAAGAAGAAAAACAATACATGTACCTAATGTGTACAGACTTCTCAAAGATTTAGCCTTAAAAAAGAGAAATAGGCACAATAACTAATAGGTATGAATAGATCAAACTGAAGATGCACGAGAGGAGGATTATAGAGAACATAATCAGCTGAAGAAGATGGATAGAATGGGATCACTTGAGCAAAGAGGAAAAAGTCATGTGAGATAGAAGTAAGATGGATATAATGGCAGAAGTCATTTGGGAACATACGTTTGAAAAAGGAGGAAAAAGAAGTCATAGTACCAAGGTATCTGAGGACAGATTCCTTTTCTAATTCATCTGAGTCATCTACTAAAGAATATATGTATCATATAGTTGTAACTTATATATACATATAAATATAATATGAGATATATAAGAAAGTATATAACGTAAGTGTATATATAATAAACTATATTTGAGAAATCATGTTTTGGGTATATTATTAAATTATAGAATTTCAAAGCTAGAAACTTACTCAGAAACTATCTAATTGAACCTTTTCTCCAAAGAATGATATTCTCTACAATACTTCTAAGGAGCTAGGTGGTGCAGGAGATAGAGTGCCAGACTTGGAGTCAGGAAGACTCATTTTCCTGAGTTCAAGTCTGGCCTCAGACATTTACCATCTGTGTGATCCTGGAAAATTCACTTTACCCTCTTTGCCTCAGTTTCCTCATCTATAAAATGAGCAGGAGAAGGAAATGGCAAACCACTCCAGTATCTTTGCCAAGAAAACCCCAAATAGAATTGCAAAGCCTGAAAACAAATGAACAAACAACGCTTGTAACAAATAGTAATTCAGTTCCCATTATCACCACTGGTGATGAACTCTATATACTTCTAGGCAGACCATTTTACTTTTGGACAGTTCCAACCGTTAGGAAAATTTTTCTCATTCCCAAACTAACCTCTTCACAATTTCCTTTCATTATGCCTAGTTTTCCGTTTTGGTCAAAACAAAACAAGTTGGTATCTCTTCCATGCAACAGTCCTTCAAATGCTTCGAAGCTATCATGCTTCTTCCAGTTCTTCCTCAGGATAAATGTACCCAGTTCCTTGAACTAATCTTTGTATGACCTGGTTTCCAGGATCCTTACCACACTGAAATGTGAGTTCTTTGATAACATGAATACCAATACAATGAATGAATCAATCTCCAACCTAGAAGTTAACTCCCCCACCAGTCAATTTTTCACACTGGAAGGGACTCTCACACTCTTTGACTTCTCCCTCTGAGTAGCTGTTTCTCTCATAACTTCCTTTTTAAGGAGAAGGTCTAGGCCAATTATGTCTTCATTCTTGTCCAAGCTTTATCCTTTACTTATTTCCCCCATTAGAATGCAAATTCCTGATAGCAGGGACTGTCTTTTTCTCTGTTTGTATTTGTCTTCAAAGCTTTTAGCACAGTCCTTTAGATATAGAAAGTGGTTATTAAACACTTGATGACTAACTGACTACTCCCAAGGAGTGCTAATTTATGTGCTAATTTATTTTTCAATCCACCAAAATTTCCACTTCTTTAAAATTGTTATCTGGGTGTGTCTGTCCCAGTCTGTACGTGCACAGATTTTTTTAATTTAACATTTTCATTTAAAGTTTGAGTTCCAAGTTCTACCACTCTCTCCTCCTTTAGAACAGGAACCAATCAGATATAGTTTAAACATATTAAATTGTGATAAACATTTCCATATTGGTCAATTTGTATAAGAAAACTAGAATAAAAGGAAAAAAGGAAAAATGAAAGTGCAAAATAGCATGCTTCAGTCAATATCAGTTCTTTCTCTGGAGGCAGATAGTAGGCTTTATCATTAGTCCTTTAGGATTGTCCTGGATCATTGTATTGCTGAAAATAGCAAAGTCATTCATAATTCTTCATCAAATAATATTATTGTTAGTGTATACAATGCACTTCTGATTTAGTTCACTTACTATGCATCAATTAATCTCTTTCCAGTTTTTCTGAAATCATTTGTACAGCTGATTTTCTTAAAACCCTGGGATATTAATTTAATTCTTATTATATTCCATCTTTTTAAACTGTTGACATCTTTAGAGAAGTCAGTTCTCTCTTCCATCACATTAGTTTTCACTTCACTCTCTATATCACTTGCAGATTTGTTTGGCAATCTGTCATCCAATTTACTGATAAGATTGTCAATCATTTCCAAAAATAGAAAGGTAAGCCATTATAGAGGAGTATAAAGATATTTTATCTAAGAATATACAAAAATGAGAGTAGAATCTCTCTCTCTCTCTCTCTCACTCTCTCTCTCTCTCACACACACACACACACACACACACACACACACACACACACACACAGAGAGAGAGAGACTTTTCTACAAATAAGGACAATATTTATTAAATGTCATCTCCTCACTGAATTCTTCCCTACTCCGAGGACTTAAAAGTACTGTTTCCTTCCCATATAAAGCTTTCTTCTTTTTAACTATAAAACAAAATAAATCTTTATCTCTAGCAAAGGAAAGAAGAAACTTTTTAAATACATATTTGGGGATGGGCAGACCAAGTTAATGTAATAAAAATGACAACTCTATCTGAATTAAATTATTCAGTGTCACACCAGTTACAAAAAACATTTAACAGAGTTAGGAAAAATAGTAATAAAATGCATCTGGAGGTACAAAGGTCAAGAATATCAAAGGAATTAATGGGGGAAAATGTGCCTATAAAATTATATTATAAAGTGGCAATCATCAAAACTTTCTGGTACTAAGAAATACAGAAGTTGATCAGCAGAATAAATCAGGTACAAAAGAAATGGTAATGAATGATTATTGTAACCTATTATTTGATAAACCCAGAGAGTTTAACTTCTAGGATAAGAACTTACTATTTGACAAAAATTACTGAGAAAACTGGAAGATAGTATGGCAGAAATTTGACATAGACCAACATCTCATACCCTATACCAAGAATAGGTGAAAATGTACACAAGATTTAGACAAAAAGGGTGATCCCATAAACCCATTAACATTTTTATTTAGAATTTGAGTTCCAAGTTCTACCACTCTTTCCCCTTTCCCCCCTTCCCATTAGAACAAGGAATAATCTTACCTGGAATGGGAAGAAGTTTATGACCAAAGAAGAGATAGAGAATATTATAAATTGCAAAGTGGATAATTTTGGTTTTATTAAAGTTAAAAGTTTTACATAAACAAAAGCAATGCAGCCAAGAATAGAAGAAATGCAGAAAGCTGGGAAACAATTTTCACTGCTAGTGTTTCAGATAAAAGATTAATTTCTAAAATATATAGAGAACTGAGTTACATTGATAAAGGGTCAAATAAAGGCAATTTTCAAATGATATAATCATATCAAAGAGGCTCCAAATTAGTATTTCTTAGAGAAATGCAAAATAAAATAACACTGAGGTACTACCTTACACCTATCAGATTTACTAAGATTATTTAAAAAGAAAAATGATCAATGTCTCCAAGGATGTGGGAAAATTGGGACATTAATATGCTGTTGGTGGGATTGTGAACTAAGTACTATAGTTCTTTAAGAAATCATGAGCAGCTAAAGTTTAGAAAATTCTGAAAAGACTGGCATGAAGTGATGTTAATGAAGTTAGCAGAAACCTAAGAACAATATACACATGATCAGAAACACTTGGATGATCAACTATGAGGGATGCAGCATCTCTCAGAAATTCAGTGATCAAGGACAATTTCAAGAAAGGGAAAATGTCATCCTCATTCAGAGGAAAAAATTATGGAGTCTGAATGAAAAATGATATATTATGTTCACTTTTTAAAGTTTCTTTCATGTTTTTCTTTTCATTATCATAGCTTTTCCCCTTAGTTAAAAATCATCTGTAACCACATGAGTAATATAGAAATATTTTAAACATGATTGTGCATGTGCAATATATAAGATTATTTGCTACCATTGGGGGGGAGGGGGAGGGGAGGGACTCCTGAAGGGGGAAGGTTGGTAGAAAACTGTGGAACCCAAAAGCCCCTTGCAAAAGAGTGAATATAGAAAAATATCTTTGCTTGTAATGGGAAAAACAAATAAACATTTTAAAAATGCATTCCTGGTAGCTAAATTTTTTGATGATAAACTAATAATGCCTATCTAGAGAATCTATAGATTTATTTTCCAAATTACAAGAAACCTAATAATCAGTGAATTCCTTATTATTCCACATCACTCAGATCTTTTTCTGTGTAAAGAAAAAATACCAAGAGAAGAGAGGTTGGAAGTGGGAAATGTCCAGATGAATGAAATAGGCAGTTTCTGTGCAGGATTTACCAGATGAGGTTAAGAGAAGAAAACTGAATTTCTAACTAATTGACTAACATAGAGTAAGAAATCATGGTTCAATTCATCTATGTCTATGTTTTTCTATTTATTTTCTTCTAGTTAAATTAAAGTTCATTTAAAAAAATTCATATAAGGAAGGCTGATTTTTTTTTCATAGTCAAGCAGGATAAATAAGGGTAAGACAGAAAAGATAAAAAGACAGAAGGGATAAGGATACAGGGTTACAGGTTTAAAACTGAAAGAGTCCTATTCAATCTTTTTCATTTTGCAGAGGAAACTGAGGTCTAGAGAAGTGATTTATCTAAGATCAAATGAGGGAAAAGCAAGATTCAAATCTTGTTTTTCTGATTCTACAATGCATGATCTTTCCATTGTATCCCAGATGAGAGTTGTAAATCCTACCCTGTTTAGGATTTTCACATACTCAAATGGACTTTATCACATCCTCTTTTTATATTGTAATTATTTTTGCACATGCCTTCCCTGTCATGGTCAACCTGACTTATTGCCTCTATTTCCTCCATTTTACACAGAAATAACTATCCTGGGACACATAGGACCCTAAGGCAAGTGGGATATAAGAATTCTTGGTTAAAAATCTCAGTGATTTAGAGTCTATTCAGTCTTATTGCTGATTCCTCTTTGATCTTGTGCTTTGTTTCCAGTAACAAGTTTGTCAATATATTCCTTTTAACTGAGTCTTATCCTTATCTGCCAGTTCTACTAAGTAGCTACTTGTTCTTCCATATGGAAAAACGAAATCTGATTTGGAATTATTTCAGAGGCCATTTAGTCCTACCTACACCTGAAAAATTTCCTTGTGGACAAATGGTCATTTAGTCTTCACCTTAAGACCCTCAAGAATAGGGAACCCACTATTTCCAGAGGCAATTTATTCCATTTTTGGAAAGTCTTAATTATTAAAACATTTTTTCTAATACTGAACCATAATATGCCATTTCACAATGCTCAATTGTTCCTAATTTTTCTCTCTTGGGTCAAGAAGAATAATGTTAATTCTACTTCTACATGCCTACCCTTCAAATTTTTAAAGACAGCTAACATTTCTCTTAAGTCTTTTTCTTCTTCAGGTTAAATACTTCCAAATTCTTCAAATGATATTTATATGACATAAAGAATAATAAGAAACTCTAGGAACTGGAATTATGCCCTTAAATTTCAGCTCCATGGCTGACTCCATAATACCTGATCCCAGTCTCTGTGATGCTGACAACCTGTCTTCCTAGAACTCTTTCTATTGCTAAACTACCCCTCCAATACTATGTTCTACCCATCTGTTGGTATAATTACCTGTCATCCACTGATGATGCCCTCTTACTAAACAGCACCTATCACCTATTGCCAAGCACACCAGTATCATGTTCCATTTATCCACTGAAGCACTGGCTGGTTGTCTGTCTGCTCTTTTTTATTGCTAAATGAAACCTTTCTTTATGAGTCTGCCTAATTTTTTGAGCTGATTAATTCCACTGGTGAATAATAATAAATGAATAGTATAGCAAAGTTAAACAAATTATCTCTTGGTCAACAGATAGAAGGCAATTCTAATACTCTTACTGCTACTGACACAAGAAAATGTAAATATAGTTGCATATAATTTACATGTAAAATAAGATACTTTATTATTATTTGATTTGATTTATTTCCTAATAACTCTGAGCTATTCTATACTCTAGAAACACTATTACTCTAATCTACACATAAGGAAACAGAAGGTCAGAAAATTTCAGGGACTTGTCCAAGGTCCCACAATAGCAGATCAGGGGCTCAGAGCCAGTTCTGATTTCAAGTCCAAGGCAGCACAATGTCTCTCTAGCAGACTGAGAGAGGACATGAAATTTGCTGTTATTTCCCAGACATGCATCTCCTGCTCAGCATCCATAAATAGATTTGGCAGGAATGAGGACCATAGGGAGAAAGACTTAAGAATCCAAAAGCGAATCTTTGAATCAATCATGTCCAGTTCTAGTTTGACTGGTACTAGATAGAAAGGTACTCCTCTAGGTTAAATTAATACATTGGTAATATTTCACTTTTTATCTTAGTGTAAATGATAAAACATTCCCTTTTATTGATTGAAGTTTGGTCTTCCAGTTCTGCTACTTTGCCTCTCATAAAAGGAATAGCCAAATGAGTCTATTAAAATGCAGATTGTCACTGCTGTGTACTTAAATGTTCTACAAATTCTGTCTGCTGGGCCATGAAAAACATTTCTGAAGAAGTGCATTCTGTCTCTTTCATTACACACACACACACACACACACACACACACACACACACACATACAGAGTTGTATAATATTAAGTACAATTTTTTCAAATGATATTGATTATTAAAAGTGATCACAATAGATCATTTTACTGTGTATTAGTTTGCATATGTGTATTCATACACACCTCAATGCATATATCTATGTGTCTGAATACACATATACACATAGACATAGATATATGTATATGTTTATTATACTATTTTCTGGAGATTGAGTTGGATTTATCTCCATTCTGAAAGGCCTGCAACAGATTTTATAAACAAAAGCATTCAAGATCTAACCTTGAAGAGTCCTATGGAGATGGATGCTTTGGATATTACACAAATTTGAGTTAGATTATTACAAGAAACTTGGTACAGTTGACAAGGAACCATTGAATATCATAAGTTTAAATGACTTTATAGCATCTGGATGAATTTCCAAATGCGAACTTGACTAAAGAAGAAGTAGATAGGATAGAATAGGATGGGATGGGATGGGATGGGATGGCATGCAATAGGAGAGGACAGGACAGGACAGGATAGGTTATGGCATAACATTACATGGCATGATGTGGTATGGATATGAGTATATAAACATACCCATTCATGTACTTGATCAAAAAAAGGTTGCCTTAACTTTTACCCCATGCATGCTCTTGTTGATAAATTAGGAGAGATACATTTTTAATTCTAGGCTTGAGAAAACATTCTGTTGGCTTTCACTATTGTAACAGGGAGACCAAAATGGAGGTTTGGGGAGATTTTTGATAGTGTAGGCAATATTTCTGTGTCTTGGAATTGCTCAGGATGGGGTTTCTGAAATCAAGTGTACCCTATAAAAGGAAAGCATCAAAGCAAGAATAAATCATCTCATTCATTTGTGAACTGCCAGACATTTTATTTCCCCACTGAGGGAACTTGAGAACTTTTTAACTTAATTAGGGAAAATTTTCTATTGCTAATAAATCGTTGAGTTGTTTGGGAGCAGTTGATATACAATTTGAAACTAAAAAAAATCAGCATTTCAAGAATGTGGAAATGTGGTAGATATATGTTTGGTATAATTTATTTAAAAAGTATTTTGTAATAGTTTTGCAATTTTGAATTATTGATAATATGATAGGCAATGCTTCTACAAGATAAGGGATTTGTATAGACATATGGTAGCAAACAAAGAACATCTAGGAACTGCAGATTTATCTGTATCATATATTGGTAGGTTTATTGGAGAACTCATCCTAGTTAGAATAATCCTGCAAAAGCTTTAAGATGTTTCGGCTGTCATATAGCATAGTAGGATAGAGTGCTAAATCTAAGTAAAGAAGATCTACACTCAAATTTGATTTCAGATACTTATTAGTTATATGACCGTGAGCAAGTCATTTAACCTGTCTGATTCCTCTACTATAAAATGAGAACAAAAATAGCATCTCTGAGGACAAAATGAGATAATATTTGTAATGAGCTCCCTTAACCACAAAACACCATATAAATGTTAGCTCTTATTATTAGAGAAATATAATGAAAATTTTCTAGTTCAGAGGTTTCCACTTTCTGTAATAGCAATATCTTGATTTGAAAAAGATAACTATGAATGTTAATCTAAATCCAGGAAAGGTGAATTTATCCAGAACAGAGGTTCTTTTTTTTTCCTAGATTGATATTTTATTTTACTTTTTCACTTACATAATATGCAAGTTTTTCAACAATCATCCACTTGCAAATTTATAAGTTACACATTTTTCTACCACCTTACCTTCCTACCACCTCACTGGTGAACAGTCTGGCAAAAGTTTAATAAAAGGTTCTTAACCTTTTTTTTGTGACACGTACCCATTTGGTAGGCTGGTGAAATCTACTGACCTGTTTTTGAATAATTTTAAATAATTGAAGGAGATGTTCAATTTCAGCTAGAAGTTAAAAAAATAAAGCTGTTATTTTTCCTAATTCATAAGACTACTTGAGTTCTATCCATGGAACATTTAAATGACCCAAGGTTAAAAACTCCTAGTCTTCTAAGACATTTTTTTAATTAACTTATGCCCCTTGAAGAAATTTACACATAGTATCAGCCAATGCACATTTTTATCAAAGAGACAAATATTGTACTGAATTAACTAATCCTGGGCAAGTCACTTCATAAATATGAATTTGCTTCCACTTTGATAAAATGAGAGGTTTGAATTTGATGAACTTTAAAGTCCCTAAACTTAAAAATTTTGTGATTCTGTGATTAAATCACATATATAGAAGACTATCTAAGAATCTCCAGGAATGAAAATAAGTTGACCAAGTCTATGATAAGCTATAAATAAAATCTTACAAGTCTGTGTTGGAAATAGCATGGTGATTCTCAGTTTCCTTTTAGTTGCATTTTTTAAAAATTCATATTGAGTATATAAATAATCTTCCATCATGGTCTCTGCATTTCTGTCAAACTGAACTTATCAGTTGCCTATTGGTTTCATTTTGATCTCTCCTGCCCCTGCACATTTGTATAAACTTTGGTTTGAAAAATACCTCCTAATCATCTGCATTTGTTAAAATCCCTTTTTCTCTTCCTTCAAGGGAAGTCAGATGGCATTTTCTTCCAAAAGATATCTTTGCTTTCTCTAGCAAAAAGTAGAAGCAGATGTGTGGCACAGTTTACACAGCATGTAACCTGGAATCAGTACAACTTGAGTTCCAATTTGGCCTTAGACATAGAAGGCTTTGATAAATGAACAAATCATTTTATTTCTGTCTGCTCCAGTTTTCTCATCTGTAAAATGAAAATAATAATAGCACTTACCTCCCAGTACTGTTGTGAAACTAAAATGAGATAATATTTGTAAAAATTTTATATATCATAATGTACAATATAAATTTTAGCTAATATATATGTATATATATATATATATATATTCTCCTTTTTAAAATTTGCTTAGAGCATTTTGGACTTTTGAATTTATCACATTCTACATCAGAATTAGATAATCATATAATCTCAGAGATGGAGAGGCCATCAGGATGCTCAAGTGCCAAAAACAGCTAAGCAGTAAGGACCCATCTAACATCCTGAGAAGTGTTAACCCAGCTTCCACTAGATAAAGTAATGGATCATCTTCTGGGCCACATAATCTCCACCACTCATTAGAATGTAAAATTCTTTTGGGCAAAGACCAAGTATTTCATGAAAATTAAATCAAGGAAAATTCTCCAGCTCACAATATTCTAAATGCAGTAGCATCTTAATAAATATTGAAAAATATATGAGAATTAATTGAATCCAGTCAAATAAGAGCTACTGGAATTCTAGAGAGAAAGAGCAGGTTTATTTGTATATTTACTTACATCCCTGGAACAAAAATAATTTGTATCATTGTTTTTGAAAAGGATCAGTTAGGCAATGACTTTTATGTGAGCCAGAATTATAACAAGGCTACCAAATTTAGGATTTATTCACGTCATTACATCCCTTCCAAGAAAGAATTTCTTGTAGATTAATGCCTATCAATATAGCTCAAGGAAGCCATGTAACTCAGAGGATAGAGCTCTGGACCTGAAATAAGGAAGGATGAGTTAAAATCTGGCCTCAAAACACTAACTGTATGACCCTGAAACTAGTTGCTTAACTCTGTTTGCCTCACTTCCTAATCTATATAATGACCTGGAAAAGGAAATGGCAAACCAGTTACTACCTTTGATAAGAAAACCCCAAATAGGTCACAAATAGTCAAACAATAGAAGTCACTATGAGTATAATGAAGAAGTAACAAATACTTTTACGAGATAGAAACAAAGGAAAAATAAATAAATAAATCCATATAAGGCAAAGTAGGCATTAAGTCTGAAAAATATTACATTATACCGAGGACATCAGTTAAATATCTTCTAGATAAAGATCAATAAAGACAAATTCATAAAAATGCAGGAAGTTAATTGTTTTTGAAAGATATGAAAGTTTAATAGAATATAAAAATTAGATTACTGAGGAGAAATTTACATGGAAAAGCCTTTTGAGTATGACTATGGCAATATGACTATTGCTACCAGCATACATTCCCACTCCCTCCTCAAAAAAAATAACCAGAAACACTTATGAGGAGAAAAAACCATTGGCAAATTCATGAATTATGCTTTCTATGCCTAGTGCTATCATGAAGGAAAATATTATATATTGTCAAACTAAGTAACACATAGGTCTTGAATAGAGAATCCCATAATTTTTATGATTGGATTTCACAAGCGATCTAGTTCAGTTATTGGGATAGCAGATAGGGGCTGAGGTAGGGGGGAAGGGAAAAATTCATCTACACAATAACCAACAACATGGGTCATCTACCCATTGCTTTAAGACATTCACTGAGGTGGAACCCACTGCCCCAGAGCCCACTGCCCTATTTCTTTAAGAAATAAACTTTGAATTTGCTTCATTTCAATTTCTACTGATTGTTCCTAGTTATCAATAAATTAATAAGTATGCCAGACATAAATTAAAGAGCTGGAAATACTTAAGTATGAAACAATACCTACTTGCAGCCAGATTATAGTCTAATGGAGGAAACATATAAAATAAATACAGCATGATTATAAAAAAATAAATATAAAATATTCCAAGAAGTTAATTAAACCTAGGGAAATTTGAAACCTAGGGAAATGTCAGTGAGACACTATATTCTCTCTGAGGTCTGGTAAAAGAACACATTTAATCTTCCTTTCTTTCATGCAGCAATACTTTCCAATACTTGAAGACAGCTATCAGATTCTGCCAAGTCTTGTCTTCTACCAAACAACCTCCTTGCTTTGACCCACTTTCATATCATTGTGAACTCAAGACCCTTCACTATCCCTATTTTCTTCTCTGCATCCTCTCTACTATTTCCTATATGCTTCTGAAACAGAGATGTGTTTTGACCAGATCTGAATATAGCAGGGAAACCACCCCTTTGTTCCTGAAGGCCAAGTATCTCTTAAGGCAGCCCTCTCAGCTTCCTTATTACACTATGATTCATGGAGACTTTGCAGTAGACTCAAACTCGGCATCTGTTTCCGAGAAAAGCTCTATTTAACCATGCTTTCTCATATTTAATTTGTGGAATTGATTTCTAGGCTTAAATGCAAGGTTTTACATTTATCCCTACTAAGTTTCATCTTATTTGTAGGCAGCTACAGAGGATAGAATGCTAGATCTGGACTGGAAAAGATGTAAGTTCAAATTCTACCTCAGATATTTGCTAGATGTGTGACCCTGGACAAGTCACTTAACTTAAGTTTCTTCATTTATAAAGTGAAGATAATAATAGTACTTAACTCCAGGGTTGATGGAATGATAAAAAAAAGGGATGATAATTATAAAGTTCTTTTTCAAATTTTAAATGCTGCATAAATGTTAGCTGTTATATTTTTATCCTATTGGATCTGGACCAATAAAGATATTGGCAAATGACAAGATGGACTAAACATTTATACTTATTATTGACAGTCTATATTTCTATTGAAAAATTAAGAATATGAAATTTGATAAATTTGTGAAAATATATACTGGAATGTGGCATCTTAATTACCCAATCAATGAATATTTGAACATGAATCATTTTATATTTGACAATTATGTGATAATAAAAATAATTAAGACTTTAATTTATAGTTACCATTTAAGACTAGAAATCCTTTCTCCTACTCTTAAACTTTGACAAGTTTATGATAACCTAAGCTCTCTTTTAGGCATATTGACATGTTCTATATACAAACTTGCTATTCTTGAAACAAAAGAATCATTGAAACATATAGGATAAAACAGTAAAGGATTCAGTTTCCTGATTTTAGACAAGTTATCATGCTCTTTGTTATGGATGAAGAAATTGACACTGAAGAAATTTAAGTAACTTGCTCAAAGGCACAATATACTAATTAATACTGAGGATTAGGAGTAGATAATAGATACAGAACTGGATGGAATCTCAGAAAGATTAAGTGACTTAAACAACTGTACAAAGTCAGTGAAGAAGAGAATTGAAAATCAAATACAAGCTCTCTGATGTTTTTCACTGAAACACACTGTAGGTTTCCTGACCCTTACCTTAGCTCAGTGTTCTTTTTACTAAGTGAGCAAAGGAAAAAAAATTGATAATCCACTAAAACAAACTCCAAAATAATATTGCATTCATTCATTAAATGAATTTTTTCTTGAATATATTATTACTGCCATTAATTAGGATGGGATTTGTCTTAAACTACCTTAGTAGATTCTATCTTAGAGAAGCAATGTGACATGATGAATAGAATACTAGTTTTGGAGTCAGAAAACCTGAGTTCCAATTCTAACCTAGACATTTACTTGCTGTCTGACTTTAGACAAGTCAATGAAACTCTCTCAGACTTAATTTCTCCCTCTTTGCTAAAATGTGGGCAAGAAAAGCACTTATGCACTACAGAATTATTTGCAACTATGTGATGTCACATCAAAAGCACTATGAAAACCTTAATGAGTTACATAACTATAAATTATAAGTTTTAATTATTATTATAGTGATATGATCAAGGAAACAAAAGAATAATTTATTTTTCTCTCTTTCATGACAGTAGAATATGAGGGAGGAGATGAATGATAGCTCAACTTCTGAAATGGCATTAATGAATTAACACAAAGTATATTGTGATATTTACTTTGATGGCCCCATTGAAAAGCTCAGTAAGATTGTCCATGTGATTATGAATGACAGGGAACCAAGAATTTCCGTACTTTCCATCATGATGAATCTTTTGCAAGCCACATTTTAAGTTTTATGAGCTATTGTAAAAAAGAAGATGGCTTTTCACATTCATATCCATCTCTGATACATGATAATTAGATAGAGAAGGATTAAGAATGTGTCAAAATATATTGATACAAATATGGAGGCAATTACCCAGTTAATTCAGGTGCAGGGAGTATTAGATCTGAATTGTATTTTTTTAATGGTATCTCTTGTTGATCAAATTATACAAAAAAAAATGGCCCATCTCCCTATTTCACTTAACCTGCCTGACTTATTGTTAACATGTTCACAAGTAAATTCAAATAAATTGGTTGTCACTGAAATTGATATAAGAGAAAGAACTGCTTGCATAGTTGTTGAGGTGCTTTTTCCCTAGACCTAGGGTGATTTGTGATATGTATGCAATTTGCAATTTAAAATTTCTACATAAAATAGATACACATCATCTTCGAAGGTTTGATAGCATGCTTAAGAGAAACTATGTAGATTAGGCTGAGCAATGATGCAGAAATTCAGCATCATTTGTAGGTGTTTTAATAAAATTTCTAATTCAGTGAGAATTACACATCCTAAAAAGGTGTGTTTATTACCTTCATCATCCATTGCCAACATCCTTTAAACAAAGTTATTCTTCCTAATAAAGTGATCTTTTGTGGATTTCCTTTCTTTTGAGTATGGCAGCTGTGATTTTGTAAAAAGTGGCACAAGCCAGAGATGCCAGAAGAACAATTCATTTTTACCATATTTGGATTCTCTTCACAAAATCCATGAAAGCTAAAGATTTGAAGGGGGGATGGGCGTCATGATTAGCAAGTGGGCAGGCAGATTTTTCAATATCTTTATGTCATCTTTTCTGTGCACACAAGTCTTTGTTTGGAAGAAGAAAGGTGATATTTGTCTTTGATATTACACACTGAAAGCATCCAGAGAAAAGTGAAATATTATTGAGGTGGATTAAAGTGACATGACTATCCATTTATATTCATTCTGTTGTGTGCCTTGATAGCATCTTTCAAATCCCACAGAGGCTGAGAACAAACTTCATGCTCAGTCTGTTGATTTGACATTCACCTTTTTTTTCCTCCACCCACATATAAATCTCAAGTCAGCCAACAGATAAATAGATCTCTGGATATCTTTATCTGTCCCTACATCATGTTCTTATAATACCTACATATGTACATTTGTCCTGGAAAAAACACTATTACTGTTACACCTGAAAAACCCATCTGCTAAAAAAGATGGTTTTAGCCATCTTTTAATTATCCCAGGATGACTCCTAGACATATCTTTTAAAGTGGAAAATAACCTGAATTTTCACAATGTCAGCAATTTCTGATGTAGGTCCTTCCACACAGAGAGTTCAGCTACTTTCTATATCCCCTCAACAAACTATTTGTCCCACTCTCAAGTAAGAAATGAATTTGTTCCTCAGAGAATTAGGGAAGCAAGGTAGTCTTCCTCATAACTCTGGAAACAGAGGACTTAGGTTCAGATCTTCCCCTAATATATATTACCTATGCGATATTTGTTTAAATCACTTCATCTCCTGTGTTCTTTTCGGTAAAATGTGAATTTTGAACTAGGTGACTACTGAGATTCTTTCCACCTTTAGGCCCTATGATTTTTTTCCCTGAAAGAAGACTCAAAGTATGTTCAGAAAATTCCTCTTGCAGGTAACAGGAGAGCAAGGTTTGATTTAACTGGGAAAAAGCCAAAGAAGTTGTTCTGTTAGCTGTAGTAGGAAACCTAGATTTTAATCCCAACTTTGACACCAAATTAGCTATTTGATCTTAAGCAAATAATTTAACCAATCACCTCATCTGTAAAAATATTAGAGATTGAACTAAATAACTCAATATTCCTCCTATATCTTATTGGTCTTATTCTAAGCTATATGGATGAGCTACTAGATGATGCCGTGAGTAAATCATGCAAACTGAAGTCAGGAGAACCTGAGTTCAAATCTGAGCTCAGAAAATTAATAACGGTGTGACTTCAGAGAGTCACTTAACCCTGATTGCCCTGTATGCCAGGGTTATATCCAGTTATCCTGATTCATATGTGGCCACTAAAACCAAATGGCTCCAGAAAAGAAAGCATAGCAACTATGTCACTCAAATCCACTTCTTGTGCATGTCATGGTATTCACCTCCCTGATGTCAAAGTCATCTTCTAGAATGAAGGACAAACATCATCATCATCATCATCAAACTATACAAATATCCATTTGTCCTAGAGATTGTTTTAACTCCAAATTAAGAAATTTAAGGTACATTACAAAAGAGGATTCTACTCAACCTAAGTAAGACATAGGCTGATATTTAGAATAAGCAGGTATTGTAAAAGTTAAGGATTAGCAAGTATTTGTTTATACTTACATTATTTATAGAAAATATCCATTTTATTTATTATTTTAATTATTTATTATTTTTTTAAATTAAATCATTTTATCAATATTATTTTATTAGAATTTATTAAATCACTAATTTGTTTTATTAAATTATTGAATTATTTAATTTATTCTTTATTATTTACTATTTAAATTATTCTATTTAACATCTAAAATGATTTTGAAAACATATGTGAGAAAATTTCTCCTTCAATTTACAGACTCACAAAGTTTTTGACTTAATTAGAAAAGTCATAAAAGCTTCCATTCCATTTGGCATTGTTTAGCAACTCAAAAATAGCTTTTTTGAGGGTAGCTAGTTGGTTCAATGGTTAGAGCGTTTATCCTGGAGTTAGGAAGACTTTAATCTTCCCAATTTCAAATCTGGCCTTAGATAAATAGATAGATAGATAGATAGATAGATAGATAGATAGATAGATAGATAGATAGATATAAGGTCTTTAATAGTAGAGTTGGTGGTTGAGGTCAAAGTTAACATTGTTTAACATTGATACTAAAGAAGATCTCCTTTTAATCAGGTCAATTTGTCAATTGTAAAGAATGCTTTGAGAAAGATTCCTAGGTTGTAAACAGAATAAAGGCTTGCTTTCTTCATGCCATTGGTTTACCTCCTATAGCTATCACCATGCTTTGAAGGTCTTTACAATTACTGAAAGGGCACTCCTTTTACTGGAATGTACAATGTTTGGCTCCTCCCCTCCCTACCCCCTCCTCTTCCAAGATTAGCTCTGTCTCAGTTTGGGTTGGGGGGGGCACAGATTTCTTTGATTGGATAAGCCAGAGATGATGTTTCAGATCTTGCCTTCTGAGAATAAAAACCCTAAAAACCCCACCTTAGGTCTCCATTTGGGGGGGTTGGCTCTCTAGCTAGACACCTTCCACCTTGTATGCCCACATAATCCTCAATTTCAAGAAATATTTAAAAATGTGTATGGTAATAATTCTATTTTTGCTCCTTCTTAATGCCAAAACTCTAGTAATGGTTGTCTCTAACGAGGACAAACTCTGGGAAGATTAAACATAAATATTTTCACAGACCAAAACTCAGTGAGGACCCATCCTCATTTTTGGAGGATCCCTTCCCAGAAATCACTCCAATATCTTTGCCAAGAAAACCCCAAATAGGGTGAAGAGACTTGAATGACTCTTTGTGTGTGTGTGTGTGTGTGTCTTTAAAGTCTAAAAGGTCTTATCAGGCATTTTACTATATTCATGTCTACTGGAAACTCTATCCTTTAATAAGAAGTACAAATGTCATCTCTTCCATGAAAAACTAAGCATGAAATTTATCTTCCTGTAAACTCTCATACCACTTTGTTTCTACCTTTGTCATATTCTATTATACATTATAATTTTCTGAATCTGCCTTATCTTTCCTCCTAAAACACCAAATGTTTGACTATAGGACCATGTCTTATTTATGTGTATATTCTCTAAAATTTAGTAGGAACTTGAACCCAATAGATACTTGTTTAAAATGTGTTCCTGTTAAATTATAAAATAGGAGAAATAATCCCTTACTATTACATAAGTATGTCCCAAGAATTCTAGAATCTAAGAGATAGATACAACCTCAGAAGGTATCTAGTCCAATCTGTTATCTGAATAAAAACTCCATTTAGTTTCCCCCCACTGTCACTACCTGCAAACTTCAAATGATGGGTAACTCACTATGCTGTTGACAAGTCATTCTTTTTTTAATTCTATTTTTTCTAAATGTTAAGGAACTTTTCCTTAAAATAAGCTGAAATGTGATTCTTTTCAATTTATTGTCACTTCAGTTGTCATTGTCACTTCCCTTATAAGATGTTCATAAACCAAATCATTCTACAATCTTGTTAGGAGTTGAAACAAGGTCTTTTGTCCATAATTTCCATATTTCATTCTTCCATTTTATGAAAGTTGGAATAATTTCCCTTTGCCCATCCTCAACCATCCCTCCCATTCTTTACAGTCTTCAAAAGATCACTGACCTTACTAGCTCAGCAATTTCAGTTCTTCTGGTTACCAGAGATGTAATTTGCATGGACCTTGTGACTTGAAATTATTAACAATCCGCAGGCACTTTTTTTTACTATGTTCCTATTTATGTTACATTTCAGTACCTTACTGGCCACTTTTAACTGATCTTTTCCAGCCCAAAGATTACTCTATTTATTCAGAAGAAATAGAAGCAAAATAAAACAAAGTTTGCATTTACCAGGCATCAACTGTACTTGCCTCCATCTTTTTTGTGTAATTTGTATCTTTCCTTTTTTCTCTTCTTTAGAATCATTCCTGTTTATATCTTCAGCATTTCATTGTTCATACCTTTCATTCCTCCTGAACTAGCCTTCTGTACTCAGTAATGCTATGACCCAAGAGAAATCTGAAAAAATTTGATAAAAAAATAATACCCATCCCAAAGACAGAGATGATGGTGTCGGAATAAATATTGAAGTATATCTGTTACAAAATTTAGATGGTGGAGAGAAGGCAGGCACTGAAATAAGTGCTCCTCTTTCCCCCTCAAAAAATAACATGACAGAAACCACTTAAAAGGAATTTGATCAACAAAACCCAGAAAGAGAAGCTAGGAAAAGAAAACCTACCAAGAAGGTCTCTCTCAAGGGCCCTTGGGTGAACCTGTAGATAAGAATAGAGGATCAGCATGGAGACAGAAGCTGGGGGAAGCCAGAGGGCCAGCCTCAGCCATAAAGATTTTGGTGAGTGGCCAGTGCGAGATCCAATTTTAGCTGAGCAGTCTTTGGACAGGGGAGAGGAGCTACCAGCACAGAGTTTCAGAGAACACCTGGAGAACAACCAGCTGGGCCAGGAACCTGAGCTCCATACATTCAGGAGAGCCCTTTGTCCAAAAACAAGCAATAAACAACCTCCACCCCCTACCCCCTCAGGGCAATCAAGTTCACAAAAGGAAAAGAGACCTGTTTCTAAAGTCAACTCAGACCCTGCTGCTGAGGAACTCAAACACTCCATAGAAAGCAACCAGCGCCCCCTACTGGTCGGCCCTTAGAATTACTAAGCCAAGTGAACAAAAACTCTAAGATCTTCAAAAGGAAACCTCTGAGAGCCAGCTCCCCACCCACCAACACAAGATCCTAGAAAGATGAAAAAAAGTCATAAAAAAAAGGGGGCCCATGGAGAAATGCTTAGAAAAGACAGATTCTGACCCAGAGAGATCTAGCACTGCTGAGGAGAATATGAATTGGTCTTAAGCCCAGAAAGACTTCTTTGAAGAACAGGAAGGAGTTTAAAACTCAATTGGGAAAAATTGGGAAAAGAAGAGGTGGCTAGGTAGCGCAGTGGATAAAGCACCAGCCCTGGAGTCAGGAGTACCTGGGTTCAAATCTGGTCTCAGACACTTAATAATTACCTAGCTGTGTGGCCTTGGGCAAGCCACTTAACCCTATTTGCCTTGTAAAAACCTAAAAAAAATTGGGAAAAGAAACTCAAGAGAAAATTAATACATTGCAAGAGAAAATGAACATCATGCAACAAGAAAACAAATCCTTGGAAAATACAATTGGACAAACACAAAATAGGAATAACTCTCTCTCAGATCTTCAAATGTCCATAACTCTCTCAGATCTTCAAATGGACAAATGCAAAAAGGAAATGATTCTCTCAACACTACATTCAGGCAAATAGAAAAGTCCTTCAGAAATAGAATGGACCAACTGGAAAAGGTGTTGCAAAAGATAAATGAAGAAAAATCTTCTCTAAAAAAAGAATGGAATCGGCAGAAACTAATAACTTCATGAGACAACAAGAATGTGTTAAACAAAAGATCAAAGAAATAGAAAAAAATGTAAAATAACTCATCAACAAAAACCACTGACCTCGACAACAAATCAAGATGAGAGAACCTGACAATTATCGACCTTCTTGAAAACACTGAAGAGAGAAAAAAAAAGGCTGAACTTAATATTACAGGATTTAGTGATGGAAAATTGCCCTGATATCATGGAACCAGAAGGCAAAATAGTTAGTGAATGAATACATTGATCCCTTCTAGAAATAGATTCTAAAATGAAAACAGCAAGGAATGTCGTGACCAAATTCCAGAACTATCAGATAAAAGAAAAAAATCCTACAAGCAGCCAGAAAGAAACAACATAAAGAGTCACAATAAAAATTAAGGGATTGAAGGGACTGGAATGAGATATTCTGAAGAGCAAAGGAGTTTGGAATGCAGCCAAGAATCCACTACTGGGTAAATCTGAGCCTTCTCTTTCACAGAAAAAGATGGACATTTAATGAAATGGGAGACTTCCAAGATTTCATAATGAAAAGGCCAGAGCTAAATAGAAAATTTGGACATAAAACAGGAGGCTCAAGAGAGACACATAAAATGTTTAAAAAATGCTTTCCAATAAGATGAAACTGGCTATATACCCACTTGGGAGAAAGAGTCTCATAACTCTTGAGAATTGTAACTCTATTAGAGAGAATATACTTAGCCAGAAGTGCTGGACACTCATAAATTTTCTGTGACTAAGATAGAATGATTTAAAAACAATGCCTCCTTAAAAGGGGGGGGCAGTAAGGAGAAGGGAGGATGAAGGGAGACTGAATGGGGCAAATCTAATTACATCAAGAGGTACAAAAGACCTATTGTAACTGAGGGAAAGAACAGAGGCAGTGAGAACCACCCGAATCTTCATCTCATCAGACTTGGGTTAAAGTTAACTTAGACTCACTTAATCAAGTAAAGAAACTTATCTTACCTTTTAAGCATTAAAAGGGGGAAAAGGGAAGTGGGGGACAGGGAGGGGGAGAAACAGGGGAGCTAACAGAAGGAAAGGAAAGAGAAAGGGGAAAGGGAAAAGGGGAAATAAAGGGGAAGAGGGTTTATATAAGAGGGCAAACACACTGAAGGTGGTGGTAGTCAGAAACAAAACACTGGGGAATATAGATAAAGGGAAAAGGGGGGAAATACAAACAGAAGGAAGATATCATAGAGGGCAATAAAGAGTTAGTAATTATCACTTTGAATGTGAATGGGATGAACTTCCCCTTAAAACATAAGTGGATAGCAGGGTGGATTAAAAACCAGAATCATACAATATGCTGCTTGCAAGAAACTCATCTGGAAATTTGAAACTCTGCCCAAAGGTCAACAAAAATGAGCATACCCTTTGATCCAGCAATACTACTACTGGGTCTATACACTGAAGAGCTGATGAAAAAGGGTAAAAACATCACTTGTACAAAATATTCATAGCAGCCCTGTTCGTGGTGGCAAAGAATTGGAAATCAACTAAATGTCCTTCATTTGGGGAATGGCTTAGCAAACTGTGGTATATGTATGTCATGGAACACTATTGTTCTATTGGAAACCAGGAGGGATGGGAATTCAGGGAAGCCTGGAGGGATTTGCATGAACTGATACGGAATGAGATGAGCAGAATCAGAAAAACAATATACACCCTAACAGCAACATGGGACTTGATGGACTTGCTCGTTCCATCAGTGCAAAAAATAGGGATAATTTTGGGCTGTCTGCAATGGAGAATACCATCTGTATCCTGATAAAGATCCTTGGAATTTGAACAAATTTCAAGGACTATTCCCTTTAATTTAGAAAAAAAACAGATATCTTATTGTCTGATCTTGTTATCTCGTATACTTTTTGTTTCTTCCTTAAGGATATGATTTCTCTCTTATCACACTCCTTTTGGATCAATGTACAACATGGAAAGTAAGGAAAGACAGACAGATGGCGTTCCATGGAGGCTGGGGGGGGAGGGAAGTAAGATTGGGGAAAAATTGTAAAACTCAAATAAAATATTTAATAAAAAAGGGAAAAAAGAAAATAAACAAAAAAAAAACTCCAAGAAACTCATCTGAATGAAAGAGATACATATAGAGCAAAGGTAAAAGGTTGGAGCAAAATATATTTTGCTTCAGCTGAAGTGAAAAAAGCAGGGGTAGCAATCCTTATCTCAGACAAAGCAGCTGGAAAAATAGATATTATTAAAAAAGATAAGGAAGGAAACTATATCTTCCTAAAAGGTACCATAGACAAGAAAGTAATTTCAATACTAAATATGTATGTACCCAATGTAATAGCATCCAATTTCTTAGAGGAGAAGCTGAAAGAGCTACAGGAACACATAGACAGCAAAACTCTACTAATGGGAGACCTCAACCTCCCACTCTCAGATTTAGATAAATCAAATCATAAAATAAACAAGAAGGAAGTTAAGGAGGTAAATAGATTGCTAGAAACCTAGATATGAGACCAATAGAGGAAATTGAATAGGGATAGAAAGGAATATACTTTTTTTTTTCTGCAGTACATGGTACTTACAGAAAAATTGACCATGTACTAGGACATAAAAACTTAATGATCAATTGCAGAATGGTAGAAAGAATGAATACATCTTTCTCAGATCATAATGCAATAAAAAATCATAAGCAATACTGGATCAGGGAGATAGAGACCCAGAACTAATTGGAAGGTAAATAAGTACATTTTAGATAAATGGATCAGGCAACAAATTATAGAAAAAATTAATTATTTCATCCTAGATAATGACAATAATGCAACAACATACAAAAACCTATGGGACACACTCAAGGTGACTGTAGGGGGATATATTCTATCTTTAAAGGCTTACATTAATAAATTAGAGAAAAAGAAAACAATGAACTAAATATGCAACTAAAAAAAATTAAAGGAAGAACAAATTAAAAACCCCCAACTAAATACCAAATTAGAAATTCTAAAAATTAAAAGAGAAATTAATAAAATCAAAAACAAGAAAACTATTAAACTAATAAATAAAACCAAGAGCTTATTTTATGAAAAAAAACAATAAAATTTATAAACCGCTGGTCAATTTGATTAAAAAATGAAAGAAGAAAACCAAATTGCTAGTATCATAAATGAAAAAGGTGCATTCACCACCAATGAGGAGGAAATTAAAGTAATAATTCAGAAGTATTTGGGGCAACTATATGCCAATAAATTTGACAATCTAAGTGAAATGGATGTATATTTACAAAAATATAAGTTGCTCAGGTTAAATGAAGAGGAAATAAAAAACCCAAATAACCCTATCTCAGAAAAAGAAATTCAACAGACCATTATTGAACTCCCTAAGAAAAAAATCTCCAGGGTCAGATGGATTCACAAATGAATTCTATCAAACATTTAAGGAGCAATTGTTTCCAGTTCTTATAAACTCTTTAGGAAAATAGGTGAAGATGGAACTCTGCCTAACTCTTTCTATGACACCAATATGATGCTGATACCTAAACCAGGAAGAGTTAAAGCAGAGAAAGAAAATTATAGACCTATCTCCCTGATGAATATCGATGTAAAAATCTCAAATAAAGTCTTAATAAAATGATTACAGCAAGGATAATATAATACATTATGATCAAGTAGGACTTATTCTAGGAATTCAGGGTTGGTTCAATATTGGAAAAACTATTAGTATAATTAATTATATCAATAACGTACCTATCAGAAATCATATGATCATATCAATAGATGCTGAAAAAGCTTTTGACAAAATACAGCACCCATTCCTAATAAAGAAAATACTGGAGAGTGTAGGAATAAATGGTTTGTTCCCTAGAATAAGCATTATGCTTATCCACCAATAAGCATTATATGCAACAAGGATAGACTTGAGGCTTTCCCAATGAAATCAGGGGTTAAACAAGGATGCCCATTATCACCACTACTATTCAATATTCTATTAGAAATGTTAGCCTCAGCAATAAGAGAAGAAAAAGAAATTGAAAGAATTAGAATGGGAAGGAGGAGATAAAACTCTCTTTGCAGATGACATGATGGTATACCTACAGAATCCCAAAAAGTCATCTAAAAAACTACTAGAAATAATTAGCAAATTTAGTAAAATAGCAGTATACCCTCATAAATCCTCAACATTTCTATATATGACTAGCAAGATTCAGCAGAAAGAGCTAGAAAGAGAAATCCCATTCAAAGTAACTTTAGACAATATAAAATACCCGAGAGTCTACCTGACAAGGCAGACTCAGAAACTTTTTCAAAACAATTACAAAACACTTCTCACACACACACACACAAAAATCAGATTTAAATAACCAGGCAAACATCAACTGCTCAAGGATAGGTAGAGTTAATATAATAAAAATGACAATTCTGCCCAAACTAAATTACTTGTTTAGTGCCCTACCAATCAAAATTCCAAAAAAATAAATACTTTAATGAGTCAGAAAAAAGTTGTAAGGAAATTCATATGGAGAAATAAAAAGTCAAGAATCTCCAGGGATTTAATGGGAAAAAAAGTGTAAAAGGAAAGGAGAGAATTAATTTGGAATTGAAGGTTTTATAGTTAAATTTTGAAACTTGTTTTTGCATGTAACCAGGAAAAATAAATTAAAATTAAGAAAACTAATAAATCCTACTTATTCTTTCTTTAAATCCTCTGAAGTCACTTGTTCTCAAGTTTAGATGCATGTAGAATTATGCATGGATTTCAACTCCTTTTCTATCACCAATTCTCCCCAGTTTCTCAGTGTGCCAAATTCTCCATTTTTGCCAGGATCAAGTTCCAAATAAAGGACATTAGTCAGAGGAATTATCAAAAGTTGGAAAATCTCTCTTTGAGAGAAGAGACCAGGAAAGAAAAATGGGTGATGATCTTTAAAAGTTATGAGGATTAAATAAAGAATTCGGATAGCCAGCAAACCCACCAATTTACTAATCATCTGTCTTTCCTACGCCTTTTTTTTTGAAAACATAGTTTTCATGTAATTCATATATGTCACCTGATTACTCCGTTTTTTTGCTCCTACCATCTAGTGATCTCCCATGTTTTCCCACATTTTTTGATGATGTTCACACTATCTTATGGTCTTGCTTTTTCTACCTCATTGTTTTCTTTTCTTTTCATATTCATGAACTTCTGGGACATCTTAACAGTTCTTCAATTTCTTAGACTGCAGTGACCTCCATCCAACATAAGCTAAAAACCATCTTGTTGAAAATCACAAGCTGCCTAACACTAAACTCTGAAATTTAATTCTGATTATAATCTTTCATCTCATTCTTCATTCACTTGAAGTTCTTTTGACCATTTCATTTTGGAGTTTGTTTGATATTGGTTAAATTTCTCCAAGAAATAACAATGAATTATTTGCAATTGTATAATTTCCTAATTTTCAGTCAATAAATTGCTTAAATACGTTGTGTAGACAAGTTTACTTTTTTGAACTTAATTTTTTCTTCTAATTTTCATAAATTCCAATGAATATATAGTCCAACTTTCTACACACAACTAATTTAGAAATTATTCCCAGAAGTTTTTCTTTTTTTTTGTTATAGTATAATTGAGTTCTTTGGTGTGAGAGAAAGACTAAGATAAAATAGACAGACAAGGATGTCTCAGACAGTCAAAGAGATAGAAAGAAAAGGAAAGAGATACAAAGAGAAGAGGTGGGGAGGAAAGGGAGATTTGGGAGAGAGAGACAGAGACAGAGACAGAGAGAGAGAAAGTTTATCAAAATTTGATTTCTGAATCTCTTCTTATGAAAAAATCATGACATACAAAGGTAAAGATTCTAAGAAGTTTATCAGCCTTTGACTCCTTTCATTTCTTAATTTGGAAATAAATTTTCCAAAATATTTTTTCACCATAACCTTTTATTCTCACTTTTATTTTAATCATTGTGTAATTACAATATCTGGCTTCATATAGCAATTTAAAATTTTGACAGCTCAACATACATCATCTCATTTGATCAGCAAGACAACCCTAGTACTACAAATATTATTATTGTCTTCATCTATTTTTTAAATTCTTTAACATTTTAATTTAAAGTGTTGAGTTCCAAATTCTATCCCTTCACCCATTCCTCCCTTAAGAAGTATGCAGATATAAATTATGCATTGGGCATTTATACAAAATTTTCATATTATTCATTTTGTATAAGAAGTCTCAAATGAAAGGAAAAAATTAAGGAAAGTGAAAATAGTATGCTTTAATCTGCATTCAGTTTATATCAGTTCTTTCTCTGAGAGTAGATAGTATGCTTCATCAATAGTCCTATGGGATTGTTCTAGATCATTGTAATGCTGAGAATAGTTAAGTCATTTACAGCTTTTCATGGAACAATATTACTGTTACTCTGTACAATATTCCTTAGTTCTGCTCACTTCACTCAACATCAGTTCATAAAAGTCTTTCCAAGTTTTTTTTTTCTGAAATTGTCTTGTTATTTATTATGGCATAATAATATTATATTGCAATCATATACCGCAGCTTGTTTAGTCATTCACCAATTGATAGGTATCACTTTTATTTCCAATTCTTAATCACAAAATGTTACTACAAGGATTTTTGTAACAATTTTGTACCTTTTCCTTTTTTTTAAAGGTTTCTTTGGAATTTAGAAGCTAGAAGTGTTTCTAAATTAAAGGATATGCACAATTTAAAGCCCTTTGGGCATAATTCCAAATTGTTTTCTAGTGTGGTTGAAATAATTCATAACTCCGCCGACAGCACATTAGTGTTCAGTTTTAGTACATTGTCTAAAAAATACATTTTTGGCATATTAATGAATCTGATTGGCTATTTTAATTTGCATTTCTCTAATAAATAATGACAGGGCATTTTTTCATTTGACTATAGTTTTGATTTCTTAGTCTTTTGACCATTTATCAATTAAAGGATGACTTGTATTTTTATAAATTTGTTCAATTTTTTAATATTTTTGTGAAATGAGACTTTTATCAAAGATACTTATTGCAAAATGTTTCCATAGTTTTCTGCTTAATTATTGGCTGCATTAGTCAGTTATACAAAGTTCTTAATTTTATATAGTCAAAATTATTTATTTTACATTTTGTAATGCTCTCTCTGTATTCTTTGGTCATAAATTCTTCCCTTATCCATAAATGTTACAGATAAACTATTTCTTGTTCTCTCAATTTGCTTATGGTAATATGTAAATTATGTACTCATTTTGACCTTATCTTGGTATATAGTATAAGATATTCATCTATACCTAGTTTTTGTAATACTGTTTTTCTAGTTCTCAACAGTTTTTATAAAATAGTTTTAGTTTTAAAAACTTGACTTTTGGGGGGTTTTATCACATACTAGATGACTATGGTCATTTACTATAATTTAATTTGCACCTAATCTATTCTATTGATCTACCATCACTGTACCAATACCAGACTATTTTGATAATTATAACTTTATAATAAAGTTTGTGATCTGGTATTGTTTGATCACCTTATTTCACATTTTTTTCATGATTCATTTTATATCCTTGGACTTTGCTCTTCCAGATGAATTTTGATATTATTTTTCCTAGCTCTATAAAATAGTTTTTGATTCTATGATTAGCAGGGCACTGAATAAACATATTAATGTATTTGTAATTGTCATTTTATTATTCGGCTCAGTTTTGCCCTAGATCACACAGGTCAGTATCAGTATTTAATGTATTTGAACCCCATTTCTCTATTTATTTTTGTTGTTCTGTTGTGTCTGACTTACCCCATTTGGGGGTTTTCTTGACAAAGAGGTTTGTCATTTCCTCCTCTACTTCATTTTACAAATGAATAAATGAAGGAAAATAGGGTTAAGGGAATTGCCCAGGGTTATACAGCTAGTGTCTTAGGTTAGATATAAATTTGTAAAGTTGGGTCTTCCTGATTTCAAGCTTAGTGCTCTATCTACTACACCATTTATCTACTAGATGGCACAAGGGGGTAGAGTACCAATCCTAAAGTCAGAAGACCCTTCATTCAAATCCAGCCTCACTAACTAGCTGTATGAACTTGGGCAAGTTACTTAATCCTGATTGCCTCACATCCAGGGCCATCTCCAGTCATACTGATTCATATCTTGTCATTGAAACCAGGTGGCTCCAGAGGAAAAAGTGAGGCTGGTGAATTAGCCCAGCACTCCATTCACTCAAAACAAATTTATGTGCATGTCATGGCATCTCCTTCCATAGAATTTCCTAGGTATAATATATAATCTGAAACAATGATAGCTTTGCTTCCTCATTACCAATATTAATTTCTTTTTCTATGCTTATTGCTCTATATACATTTTCTACTACAATATTAAATAAAAGAGATGATAACAGCTATCCATGCCTCACCCCTGATTGTATGGGTAGGCTGCTAACTAATCTCCATTATAGATAAGACTTGCTGATGATTTTAGATAAATATTACTTATTATCTTAAGGTAAACTCAGTTTATTCCATTGTTCTCCAATATTTTTAATAGGAATAGGTGCTATATTATGCCAAAGGCTTTTCCTGCATCTAATGAGATAATCTTATGGTTTTGTTGCTTCTGGTTTTTAATACATTTTGCCATATACTTTCATTTTATGAATGAGTTCACAGCATTTACATTTATAGCTATGATAACTGATTATTTCCCTTCAAGCTTTTATTCCCTTGTTTAATCTCTCTTCCCCCCTCATTCTTTCCCTCCTCACAAGTGTTTTACTGCGGATCACTGCCTCCCCAATATCACTGCCTCCTTTTATCAGTTCTGACTCCAATTGTTCTACTTTTTTACTTTCTTACCTTTACTTTCTTATCTTAGCAAGATAAGATTTCTATATCTAAGTGAGTGTGTATGTAATTCTGCTTTGAAGTAATTTTGATGAGTTTTTTCCTCCACATCTATCTCCTCATTATGATAGCTCATTCATGCCTCTTTTATGTGAGATAATTTATTTGATTCAATTTCATCCCTCCTTCTTCTTCTTCCAGTGAAATTTTCTTTCTTACCCCTTTATTTTGTTTTTTTAGTATCATCACAAAGTGATATTATATACACATCCTCTGTCTACATAGAATTCTTCTAAATTTTTCTTATGGTAATAAAGTTGAGTTAAAATATGATCTTGCCATATAGAAATATAAACAACCTTATTGAACCTTATTGAATATCTTATGTTTCTCCTTCTTGTTTCCTTTTTACATATCATTTTAGTCTTTATTTGGAAATCAAAATTTTATTTGGCTCTGATCTTTTTGTTAGAAATCCTTGAAAGTTCTCTATTGTTAAATATTTATTTTTTTTCCTTGAAAGATTATATTCAGTTTTGCTGATTACATGATTCTTGGTTGTAATCCTAACTCCTTTGACCTGAGACCAAATTTCTTTGAGAATGGTCTTTTCTTTGTGTATCACTTGATCGTTCCTATCACCACAGTAACTTTCTACAGAATATTGTTTTTGCTCATTTTCCCTGACCATTTAATTGTGAGTTATGTTTTCAAGTGAGAGTTGGGCTCTAGTCCTGCATTTTCCCAAGCTTTTTTTCTTGGGTTCTGGGTTTACTGTTGACTTGCACTGGACTTCAGAGTTTAGCTCCTGGCTTTTTATGGAGAGTAAGCTTCCCTTCTGGCTTGTGCCAAGGTGTGGGGTCTACCTGTTGGCCTCCTCTGGGTGTGGGGTTTAGCTGCTGGCTTGCTCCAGGACTGAGGCCTTGCTCCCAAGTTGTTAGGGCAACAGAGTCTGACAACTCTCTCTGGAGGAGAGATCTTATTGATGATGTGGCCCAGGGGTGAGGTCCTGATGTTTTGTTGCTTTGGAAACAGGGTCTCTTTGCTGGTAGGTCTGAGACTATTTGTTAGCCCAGAGAAAGGGTTTCACTACTGTTCAGTAATGAGGTCAAAATTTGGGGGGTAGCTTGTACTGGGGGTGAGGTTTCTAGTGTAGGATATTGCTCCTCTGGTTTCACTGATGAATGACTCCAGGATGGAGCCATGCCATAGAGCTCCAGCTATGACGATGGCTGCTACTGTTGTCTTGAACCTTGCTCCCTTCCCTTTGCAATGAGATAGACTTTCCTGCTTTACTAGCATGTTGCTTCCCTGCTCTGAGAACAATTCTGATTCAGTTCTAACTGTTTGGAGGAGAGATATGGAGAGCTTCAGAGGGTTCCTTCTTCACTCCATAATCTTGGCACAAAATGTCCTAATTTCAAAGATAAAACAAATAAATCTCAAAAAATTTATGGGAATTGCTCATGTCCACACAGTTAACTCATGCTCCTGATTCGAAGTCCAGAATTCTATCTACTATACTATACTGTCTTTTAAGAGTTCATGAGACTAAGAAGACTTACTAATAGGAGAGGATATAGTCTTTGAATGAAATATATCAAAACCTAATAAACACTGCCTTTCTTGTAAGATCTTGAGTGTGTGCGATGTCTAAGAGAGTGCTATGGAATTATAGTTGAATGCAGAATAAATTTCAAATTTATTACCTGCATCAATCCTTCTCTAAAATTCTACTCTGGTGTTCTAAAAAGTGGAAGTGATCCTGGATTTTCTAAGGTTATGTCTCTGACAGGTTCCATTGACATAGAAAGGTTTCAATTAGGACCTTTGGTATTATATGTCATCTAAAGACTGACCTAGCTAAATTTGTGGAGGTTAATCACCAGAAGTTTTAACCATGGGGCAATTGTATTGGGGTATGACAGTCATTGGAAATCATCTGTTTAAGCATGGAGGGAATCTTATCTTCATAGGTCAAGTATCAAAACCAGTGAAATCATGGATCCTTCAAGAAATGAAACATGCATTAACATTAATTAATGTATGTGATTTTTAACTAACAAATATTCTAATCATCTTTCAACCAAGAGGGTCAGAATCTTAATCCATTTTCTATATCTACAACAAATTTCACTTCTTCAGTTCTGGTCAAATAGTTCTAAAATTTGCCTGTGAAGGTCTCTTTGAAGAGAGAATGAGTAATAGCCTAAAGCTAGCTGCTGAGTTCTGAGGGTTGCTCAGCTGTGAAAGTCCTTTAAAGATGCTGAGCACTAAAAATGATTCTGAATGAACATCCTATTTTTATTTCACCATGCTTGGGATAGGAAATTCATCATCATGTACTGTTGGAAAGGGAGTCTAGATGTTTTCATTTTCCTATTCCTTTGCTTTCTTTAAGGAATCATATTATTCTTTTATAGCCAACAGGTGTTATCACAACGTGGATAATTTATCTTTCCTAATTATGGGAAGAGCTGGTTGTTTTCAATTGCTTGCTTGTCCCATATGAATAGTTAGAAAAGTGCATTTCCTTTTTGTGCTCTATATTCCCTTTGACCAACAGAAAAACAATTGATTTCCTTCTAAAATGTCACTTAGATATATCATATCACTTTGAGCATCTACTGATATAGAATAACTCACTTTAAAAATTTATTTAGTGCTGAAGAAGGTAGGAAAAGTGGAGAGTGCTATAAATAGCATAAAATGTCCACTGAAGACATATCACAGAATGGGCATCTACAAAGTGAAGACTGAAAAAGAAAGGTCATTTTTCCCACCAGTAAATGGCATACAAAAATTGCTCATAAGATCAAATGAAATTAGGTGATCTGGGTTGCATGTCTCATATACATACGTTAAAATGAGAACTAATCATATGACCTTTTTTTCCCACAGCTCTCCAGAATATTATTTCCCTACTCTATATTCCAGTTATCTTTAGTACTCATATAAAACCTTCTTCTGATAGAAAGAAAACATCATTTAATCCAGAAATGATTGTGTCAAACATATCACAGATAAAAAGAGGGAAGGAATTTTATCTGTGGTTTCATTGTTATAGAGAACTCTCAGGTGAGGAAATGCCTTCCTCTTCAATGTGTGGTTTTAGAAAGTTGCCTGGAATGAGAGTCTGAAATGCCTTGCTCATAGCTGCATTGTCAGTCCTTAAGATGTAAAACTTGAACTCGGGTCCTCCTGACTTCCAACCTGCCTTTCTTCCAGATGAAGAAAGATAATTTTTGCCTGCTACTAGCACTTCCTTTTTCTGCTCCATACTGTAATTCCATCAGTTTATTGGTATCTCCAAAGATGATCAGGTTGTGGTTTAGTTCAAGAGTTCAATGGATAAAGTTCTGTTCCTGCTGTCTGGAAGATATAAGTTCAATCCATTCACAAATATTTACCAACCACCTGGGTGATGCAGAGAAAGTTTTACTGACCATCTGCTTCAGTTTTCCATTTATATAATGGGGGTGATAATAAGAGCAAGTATCTACCTTTCAGAAGTAGTGTAAGAATAAAATGAAACAATATTTATAAAGTACCTTGCAAATGTTACAATACTATATAAATGCTTATTATTATGGTAGCAGTTGTTACAGTAAGAGAGAGACAGGAAGGTAAACATGAATTATTTGGTCAAAAATTAAGTCACATTCCTCTTAATGGTATTATAGTGTTTACCTTATACTAAGTCAACCAATAAGTAGTTTTTGTCTAGTACCACAGTTTACACACTAAACAAGGAAAACATCTAATAAGTTATTATAGGACTTCTGAAATATGTTGAGATGTATATAGCAGGGATGAGATGATGATTGTATATGAAATACATGTGTTTTTTTAAAACTGTGAAATTTCTTGAAAAGATTGCCAAATGTCTTAGTTTCCTTGTTTATTGCTGCTCTGGAGATTTCCAGTCTTTCCTATCAAATTAGTCTGTGACATATTGTAAATGCAGTTTTACATCCTCATTGAGGAATGTCAGGAAAAAACAGAAGGCTATATAAATATATACCAATCACAAATAAAGAAGCATATAGTTCATCAAAAATATTTTAATAATGGCCTTAAATAATTTTAAATGGTTTTTAGCTTTTAGCCAATTTTTTGTTTTTCTTGAAATAAGTTCAAAGCTAAGCACAAATGTATGCACTCAGAAAGAGGTCAACAAGAAAGAATCTTTAATTACATGAATCATTCCTTAACATCATTTTTGATGTCTTAGAAATAAATTGCCAATTAGACCTTTGTAGAGTTCCAATTAAATGTTAAAATTATATTGTTACATATCATATTCAATATCATGTTGAAATTTTTTAATTAAACCTTTCTATTTGACCACACAATATACTATATCTTCATGGATGCATATATCCTATGCTATATTGGAATTTCAAGAGTCCTTAGATAGTGCCATAACTAAATCTGCTCTATGAAGAATGGCATTTTCCCATAATTTCCATATTTCCTTACTATTCTTGAGGAATAAATGTTCTTTTGATTACCATATTATGTACATATATTTATAATTTTGTAATTATGATCTCTTACTTGCCAATAAATGACCTTTACTTTGATCAGAATTATCTTGTCCTCAACCTCCTTCCCATGTATCTTTATGTATACAGAACTTTCCCTAGTTTCAAAAGTGTTATCACAATTGACCTCCACTATCATTTTCATTTGCTATCCTATATCCAATTTGAGGGAAGTCACTTAGATCTTCAAACCTCAATTTCTTTGTCTACAAAATAAGGGTATGATAAATGATGGGGATAACAATACTTAATATTTATATAGGGTTTTTAAAGTTTTCAAGGCATTTTACATATACTATCCCATTTAATCTTCACAATGCTTTTATTATCCTACTTTTACAGATGAGAAAACTAAGGATGAGATAAGTAAAATGACTTTCTCGGAGTCAAACAGTTACTAATTGTCTAAGGCAAGATTTCAATTCATATCTTAGTGACTTCAAATCCAGCATTCTTATCCCTTACCCCAAGATGCTTCCACATAAATAATAAGGTCTCTTCAGGCTCTAAAATATGTGTTTTCATGATCTTTCTTCCTGCGAAAATTATCTGAATCAGATCTCCACACCTATGGAATCTACTTTTTCAATTCAACACTAACTTTTCCCTTCATTCTATGAAAACAAGCTAATATCAGTCATGTAACCAGAAGTGTATTCATAAAATAACCTTTGGAAACCTCCTCATGGAAGAACCCAATGGTTTCTTCTTTAATATTATATAAAAATTTATAAGAATACCCTTTTGCCTAATAACTTATCATTAAACTAGGTTAAGAGACTTAAGTTCTAATGTCAGATTTGCAATAATTTAACTTTATAATTGTGATAGCAAGTCATTTAATGTTGGACCTGTTTCTTCATCTGAAAAATGAAGTGGGGCTAGATGATCTTTAAGGTTCCTTTCCAAATTTGTGATTCTATGCCTTTTTTCTCTTTCCAGACAGTAATACTTCAGATTTTGTCCTCTGTAGCACATACTCTCCCTGTTCTCATGAGATTTCTCAAAGTACTAATCTTGTCACCCATAGGGCCTCTCCTTTTCTGTTTCTCCCATTAACTTTTTTTTTTCTGAAGGTTCAGTCTATGTACTTTTATTCTTTCCTCCCCTTGAGGAGTTGATAGTTTCAATTACCACCTCTACAGGATGACTCACAGTAGTGATTTCTCCCACCCTCTTTAGTACCATGCTTCTTTCTATCTACAAAATATAACTACTTGTATGGTCTGCTGAGCATTGGCTTCTCTCCGAAACGTTCTTCACTCCATCAGCATGGTTCTACCGTTTCACAAATTAATATATGATGGGGCAGCTAAGTGGTACAGTGGATAGAGTACAAGCCCTGAAGTTAGGAGCACCTGAATTCAAATCCAGACTCAGACACTTAATAATTACCTAGCTGTATGACCTTGGATAAGTTACCTAATCCCATTGCCTTGCAAAAATTAACTAATATATGCAAAGAACATTACAGTTTAAGGAGATTTTATAAATCATTTAGCCAAATCCCTAGATGAAGAAACTGAGACTAAAAATGATAAAGAGATTTTTTTTTGAAGACACACTGTCAGGTATAATCAGAGCTAAGACTCCTAGTCCAATGTTAAACTATGTTACAACCACAGTTATAATTATTTTAGCTTATATAACCTAGAATGTTATAACTCATCATATAAGTTGAAGATTTTTACTATGCTCCAATTGTTCCTCTTTATCAATGATATGAAACAAAGTAGTGTTCCTCAAATCTACCTTAGACAGCTCTGTTGAAAAACGATAATTCTGATCTCTTTAGAAACGCTTACAATTCAATATTCTAAACAGGGTTCAAATCTTTGACTTAATGAACCATACACATGAAGCATACATGCAAAACTCTTTGCAAAGGCAAAACAGTGTTTTAGAGCAGTAACTTAAAGACATTCAGATACTTAATTGTAACATAAAATTCAAAGATGCAATGTATAGTTTGCAATTCAAGCATCACCACAAACAGATAAGCAAAATATTTGAACTTAAAGGTATTTCTGAGATCAGCTATTTTCATATGCTACCCATTTTATAGCTGATAAAACTGATGCTTGAAGAGGTTGAATGATTGTTGATAAAGATAGCAAAGCAAGTTAGTGGCAGAACCAGAACTAGAAATTGTCTCTCCTAAATCATAGCCTGATGCTCTTTTGAGGACAACACTGTTCTTCAAATATTTCCAGACAAGGTATTCAAATGAATCAAAGTGTCAGTCTATCATTTGAGGGAACATGGCAGTAGGAATGTGTGGCTTATCTGGCACTAAGGACCAAATCATATTCAGTGTCTGGTGTATACATAATACTGCTTGGAAATTAAATTTTAAAAACCAGATGATAACTTAACCAAATATTTTCATCTAATATGTGTTTTAATGCTTACTTTCCCCATTTCATCTTTCTTCAAAATCTCTACCTACAGTGACTTTCAACCATGATGGCCAATAAAAGACCAATAAATAAGACTCAGTTGTTGCCCAGCCAGAAATAAATGACCTACAGGAAAAAATACATCAATGCACTCAGCAGCAACTTACACCACTTTGCTTCTCTCTCTCTCTCTGTATTACCTATTTGTGATATCCACACAAGTAAGGACAGCCAGGTAGCTAAATTCTCCATATCCCTTTTCAGTATCATAACCCAACCTAAGAATTCCTTTGGAAATGTTAAAAAATATAAGGAAATCATTTTTACCCTTATGTGAAAATTTGGGCATTTATTCCTAGTCAGAACTATAATCAGGGATTCTGAATGCTTAAGGATAGGAAGTAGGAAGACATCATTGTTTCAGAGTTTGAGGGAAATAGCTGGTCCAGGTCAGAGAGGTTCTCACCTAAAATACTACAAAACCATTTCACCTTCAAGCTCAAATGATCCAAAATCTATCTGAAAACATAGTCTTCCCCTTTCCTAGCTCCATGGGTAACTTTCCTTAGACTTAGTAGTAGTAGTAGTTAGATGCAGTTATATGTGATAAAACAATGTGGAGCTGTGATCCTTTATTCCAACGACAGTTACTGACCCCTTTAACTATAGGCTACTGGAGGTGAGGAGTAGAAATAGCAGGAGAGTCACTGTGGAGACTGGGAGACAAAAAGAATATGCAGCAGATATAGAGGCATATTATCACTTGAGAGAGAGGTAAGAAAGTTTAGAGGAGTAATGGTTCATTGCCTGGGAAAGAGAATGAAGAGATTGAGCTGAAATTCTAGGGGCAATCATGACTCTGGTCTGATACCTCCACTTCCATGCTCAGGAACCACAGGTTACATTTAACTTTCACTCCTAGGAACAATATTCAAGACCCCCTACAGGATGCAAATAATCTGAGACTTGAAAAGACATTTTTTCCTGAGTAAACACAGAGATGACAAAGGGAAGGAGGATGGAATGGTATGCCTTACTCCGTTTTGTAAGATATTGGACTAAGTTCTCTACTTGGAGTCAATAAGACCTCAATTCCAAACCCAGAGATATGACTCTGAGCAAATGGTATCTTCTCTGAGCCTCAGTTTCTTTGTCTAAAAAATGAGTAGGGTAAGACTAAAATGGTCTCTAAGGTCCCTTCCAGCTGTATTATCTCATGATCCTATATTCTTTTTGTCCAAAGACAAAAGGACAATTGCCTTTTACTTCCCCCCCTTTCCCAGGATTCCTGGTATTCCTATTCAAAGAAGAATTCTTAAACATATTGGAGCATAGGAAGGAAGAAAAATTCAGACCCATCTACATTCACAGTTATAGTAACCTCTGTGATCCCCTTACCCTCCTAAATCTCCCCTGGGTACCGATTGTGATACTTATATCAGATGAAAATAGCCAGCCTCCAGAGAGATTATTCATCTGAAGTTTCAAATACTGCAGTCTTTCTCCAGATGCTTAATTCAAATTAATAGTAGACATTGGGAAAGTAGCTTAACTCTGTTTGCCTCAATCTCCTTATCTGTAAAATGAGGTGGAGAAGAAAATGGCAGAGCACTCCATTATCTCTACCAAGAAAACCCCAAATAAGGTCACAAAGAGTCAAATACAACTGAAAGGACGCAACAACCACAGTATATCATAGACTCTATTTCCCTTAAATGTATAACTCCTGGTTAGGAAAGGTAAAGAAAGCAATCACAAAACCTCATTGCAGAAGAGGTGGCATAGGTGAAAGAGCTCTATCATAGAGAAATAGATAATGAATAAAATTGTTCAATATCTGAGTCATTAAGGAATCAGACTTATTATCACTATTTTAGCAATCAGGTTTTTGACATGGAACCAGACAGAAACACAGATCAAGAATATAACTAGTTTTTTTTTAAAACTCCTCTTCTACAAAAGCCATGATTTAGCCTCCAAATAAAGATACACACAAATTTTCCTGCCTATGTTTAAGCAAATTTTGTTACTGATAACATTTGGTGATTTTCACCAAAATAAATGGACATCACAAAGGATAATCTGCTGGCAGAATTCTTTAAAGTGATATAAAATATAATTCCAAAAAGTATTTAAATACTCATTGCAAAAAAATTCTAAATTTGTACAATACTATCTATGCCTTTACTTATGACCAAAAACATGGAGAGCCCTTGATAAATAGAGACCATCAATTATATATTTATTAACATTGAAAAAATAGTTTGGGTTGGACAGTTGGCTAAGGCAAATGCATTGAATGCAAAACTTGGAAAGTTCAACTCAATAAAAGTATTAAATTATATGGTATTATAATAAAAAAAACCCTGATTATTTGGAGGATGAGTAATACACAAAACAAATTCTGTTTTCATTGTTTCTGTTGTTTTCTCTGATAGTGGGACTAGTTACATAAAAGATACTTTGAAATTTTGCCAAGAAATGATGAAGACAAGGTTCAAAAGAGGAATGTTGAGGAACCCTTTTTGAAGAAAATCAGGTTTTTGATTTTGTAATTCCAAGTAAATTAACCTCAGTTAAAAATGATTTAATTAAAATAAGCCCTTAAAAACAAAAAAGGAAACATTTGCAAAACTATATAATTGAGAAGAATAGACTGGGAATATGAAAGTAGAAATGTCCTAGATGAAGACAATTTATAGCAGCCCAATGTATGCTATGTTTCCATGGAGAGGTAAATAGAACAATGTGGGTGAGTTCATGTATCATAAATTAATTCAGACATAATTAAAGTACTTGGTCTGTGCCAACATAATGTCAAAACAATGATTTAAATAGAGAAAAAAATTCAAGCAATCAATTCCATTTCTGTTCTAAATAACGAGTATGAATTTTTTTTTCACTGAATTTATAGATACAAGCACTTCTTGTAGGCACAGATATGGAATGAGGATTATTTTAAAGAACATTTGATCTACTAGCAAAAGAGACAGGGAAGTAGTTAAACTTTAAAGACAAAGAACAAGACAATGGAGTCACTTAAACAAAATCCATGAAATAAAAGAAATTTTATTTGATAAGAAAAATAAAATAGCAAATTCAATTACACTTACATGCATGTTGATGTATATGTATACATCGAATTTGTTGTTGGTCAGTCATATCAGTTGTGTCTGACTCCTAGTGACCACCATTTGGGGTCTTCTTGGCAAAGACACTGAAGTCATTTGCCATTACCTTCTCCAGATCATTTTACAGATGAGGAGATTGAGGCAAACAAGGTTAAGTGACTTATCCAGGGTCACATAGCTAGTAAGTTTCTAGAGCCAGTTTTGAACTCATAAAGATAAATCTTTCTGACTCCATGACCAGAACTCTATTCATTGTACCACACAACTGCCCAATACACATGTGGATTCGTGTGTATGTGTATAGATGCATGTATGTATCATGTACAGTATACATATATGATTACACACATTAATTGTATGCATTGATGTGTACATGATGTATGTTGCCTATATGCATATAGGCATACATATACTCTAGGCTCTATACTTGAAGAGGAATTCAAATAGAAAAAGATTGACTATTTGCTCTAAAGTAAAAACTTTGACATTTTTGTTCATTCGTCTTTGTTTTTATTGTGACAGCTAAGTAATACAGTATTTAGAGTACTAGGCCTAAAATTAGGATGACATGAGTTCAAATTCATCCACTGACATCCACTGTATGACCTTTGGTAAGTCACCTCTGCCTCAATGTCCTCAGTGGAGATAATAACAGAACCTACCTCTTGAGATTTTTGTGAGGATCAAGAGACAGCATATGTAAAGCACTTTGTACAGTGCCTGTGACATTATATAAATAATGTGGTTATTATTTTATTTACTAAGAATTATTTTACCAAGAAATAGTTCTAAAATTATATTTCCCATTCCCATTTCCTCAGGAGCCTCCTCCAAGATTTATATTTAATTTCCAGAAGTTGAAAAGTTGTTTTCAACAATATTAAAAAATTACTAGTTGCTCTCATTTTAATTCAAACAGAAATCTGCATACTCAATGAAAATATTCTATGAGGGCATGGTAAATTTGAGCTACAGATGATAAATGTGCTCTAGTGCCTTGAAATTTAGGAAATTTAAAGTTGGAGAATAATTTATACCCAGGGTCACAAAGTTAGTAACTGGCTGAAACAGAATTTGGACTCATGTCACCCTAAATCTAAATTCAAAAAATTCTATTTATTACACAACAAATCCAGAGCCCTCATTTTATACATGAGGAAATTGAGGCTAGAGAAATGAAATGACACAGTCTTTATTTAAAAAGAGCAGTTTAGATTTTCCTGACATAGTAAAAGAGCATTCTATTACTGGGAAAGACATAAAACTATTTAAAGACGTAACTATTTAATAAAATGATCTATGACAGAGACATAACTATTTAATTTTACTAGCAATATTTATATAACAAAATCTAGTTAATCAGGATTCTTCATATTCTTCAAAGACACTTTCTTGTATAGAAATAGGTCAAAATATTTTGAGTAACTCTGGATCTTTTGGGAGGCTCTGCAATGTCCATGAACCTAATAAAATCAACACAATGACATTTCCAAATAACTGCATGTTAAGAATCTCACTATATAGAATCTTTCATTTGGACTCTAGCATAGAAATCTTCCACAACATTTTTGAAAAGATTGTGCTTCTGTTTTATGTCTGGATGACAATAATAATTAGATGATGCTAAAGAAAATCACCTCTTTTGCTACAAAATTTCAAAGGAATCTTGTATGACTTTAACATATGCATAGGAAACACCTCCTAGAAGTGGAGTTTCTAAACATCATCTTTTGCTCTACTAAACCAAATACCTTTCTTAAAATCATCAAACAATAAATGACTGAATTTTGTATTCTCTGTGTCTTTTAGTCAATTGTGTGACTGGAAAGATGTCATCTTTTTTAAAAAAAATAGTCATTTGTTAAAAGTAGGCCTCATACCTTTTCATGCTTTAATCAAGAATTTCTTTTGAATATGCATATATATTTTTTTTCCATAAAAGTTTTGTAGAGATGGGAATTGCAAGTACGTGAAAGTTTTTCCAATCATCTTGTTTTCAATATTCAAAACATCTAAGATATTTTTCCTTTTTAGTATCTCTTTCCTATTATAAATATCTTTCAAATTGATCCATCAAAGAATATAAAATTGCATTGAATTTAATACAAGTATGTATGGTCTCAAGCTGTTTTTGCTTTCTTGAGTGCCCTTTCTAACTCTTCTTGAAGTACATTGGGAATTATGTTATTAGAGCCCAAAGGTGCTGCACCTAATAACTTTGAAGGAAAGAATTATTTTTATAGCAATCTGCTCACAATTCTTCCACTATTGTTCCCTTTAAGTCTTTATGAATAAATTTATATAAACATATTTATATCAAAATTGTATTAAAAAGTTATAGCTTAAAATTTGACTAAGATATTTTTGGACACCTTGTATGTATATGTATGTGTGCATGTATCTATCTGTATATCTACAACTATATATACACCACATATCTGTACACTATATATAAATACTTAGCATATACACATACAACTATATGTTAGGGATATAAATATTAATATACACACGCATATACATATAAGCATATAATTTATGTTTCGTGCATATGTACATCTTTTTAAAGTTGTTATTTAAAACTGAAAAGTTTTTAAAACATTAAAACTTAAAATTTCACACTTGTATAATCACATATATTTGTGTGCATGTGTAGATAGGGATATAAACAAGTGTGCATTTTTATGTGTATACATATGCAATTATATATACATTTTATATGTGTGTATAGATATAGATATATAGATATATATATATATAGATATAGATATAGATAGATAGATAGATAGATAGATAGATAGATAGATAGATAGATAGTTAGATAGATAGATAGATATTATATGTCTGGCATGCATATATTTTCACAAATATATGTCTCAACCTAGCTGGAAGTACAGGGAAATACATCAATCCAAGTCCATTCTCTGCTCCAATATTGCAACTAGATCAGTTCTTCCCTGTTAGAAAATGTGTTGACTCACTCCATCCCCAACTCTTAGGAATTCTCCATATTATTGAAGAAACTCAAACATTCAGTCAATAGGTTTAGTACACTTCAGATCAACATCCCAAGTTCAAGAGATCCAGCAGCCTCAGCCTTTCCAGCAACAAAATTTATAAGCATGCACCACTACACAGAGTCAACAAATTTATATTCTAAAAAAGGCATTGTCCATGGCTGCCATACCTCTCCCAACTTAAAGAGATAAAATGTTTTATTTTGCTTGATTGCTAAAACAATTTCTAAATGATTTTAGTCTTCTCATTGTAGTCATTGACTTAAATCAATTAGATTTCCTTAGGAAAGAGTAATGTCTATGTTGATCTCTCTCTCTCTCTCTCTCTCTCTCTCTCTCTCTCTCTCTCTCATTCCATTTTTAATGTCAGCAGCAAAATAGGTCACATTGAAGGATACCTTCTTATTTTTATTCTTTTGCCTAATTTGCAATTGATTTTTATCTTTCCTTTAACAAGTTTATGGCCTAAAAGTTCACAGAAAAAATAATTTGTAAATAACTCTAATTTGCAAGTAATCTTTTTGTGTGTATTAAAACAGTCAATTTCCTCTTCGTGCGCTATTTCTTGTTCAGAATGTTTAGTAAGTTTCGGCTCTCAAAGTCTTCAAGATATCAGCAGTATGAGGTACCCGTGCAGTTTACAAGTTGGAGTTATTATGCCATATTTTACGAATTCATTCTTTTCACTGAAATACAATCTATAGTAATGGTCATAACACAATAATACATTATTTGTATATCACAGTATAGTTTGCAGAGTAGTTATTATAAGTATTATTCTCCCAGTTTTAAAGAGGAAATGAGCCTGGAGGAATCAAATAGCACACTCAATTGTACTAATTCATTCTTTTCACTGAAATATAACCTATAGTAATAGTGATAACACAATAATACAATTTATTATTTTTATATATCACAAGTATAATTTGCAGAGTAGCTATTATAAGTAACATTCTCCCAATTTTATAGAAGAAATGAGCCTGGAGGAATCAAGTAACACACTCAAGTGTAAAAAAGTTGGAAAAAATCAGAACCAAAACTAGAATTTTGATGGTAAAAATAATTAAATTTTAGGTTATTAAATTTTCTTTCACTGATCCATAAGTCCCCTATGCACAAGTACAATTGCATTAATATAAAATACAAATAGAGAGCTTAGTAAATTATTTTTCTCTTTACCTAAAGCAATTGACTCAAATTATATTAAAGTTATATCAATCAAAATCTGTGTCAAATTAACTAAGCTATTAAAATACAGGGATGGCATTTCAAAAGAAAAAAATACATTTTCAAACACTTTTGAATGTAGAAAAAATGAAAATCTATTTTAAAATAAAGATAAGGCAATATTAAGACAAATAGAGAAAATTGATTCTCAGTCACACACCAAAACGGATTTTTCAAAACCCTGGAAAATTTACATAAAATTATTATAAGAGACAAATCAACAACTCATCATTAAATATATAAATGCAAAGTTTTAATTCTTCAAACAAGAATTTAGTCTGTAGATAGGGGGATATTTTAAATAATAATGCAGAAATTTATTTATAAATATCCCACCAATAGCAATAGTAGTATGTGTCCTTGGCAATGTTGAGATAAGGAAATCCTGAAGGCAAAGAGCTGATGATTTTAGATATTTTATGCTACATTTATAACTATAGAAGTTATATAAAGAATTTATGTAATTATTCCAAAGAAAGAATACCTTTGCTTCATTCCAAGTATATTATTGACTTTAGTTAATTACTTCCAAACCAATTTGAAGTGAAGCAAAAATGGTTATTTCCTTGAATTTTTTTTGCTTGAATCCTTACTCTTCAAAATTAAAAACATAAAGTACTGAAAAAAAACACAGAATAAGATTTTTAAAAAAGGAGAAGGGTAAGAACATGAAAGCAAAGACTAGAAAGAATGAAAGACAATCATTATTTATCAAGGACACTAGTGTACACTAAAATATAGATATAGCTCCCTTTATATAACAGATGCTTTCCTAAAAGTTGTGCTTAATTGAATTTTTATAAAGTTGAGTTATAAGCCTAATGCCAAAAAAGGAATTTATTTTTATAGTAACATTTTGGGATTTTTTTTGAAAATCAATAATCTTTAAATGAAAATAATCATTTAAAAATGTTTTGTAAGACAGAAATGTATCATGGATTTTCAATCAATTAACAAATATTCATAAACTATGTGCACAAGATTGATTAGAAACTACCATTATAACCTAAATTTATACAGAGTTTTTACTTACAAAAGCCTTTTTCATCTATTATTGAATTCAGTCTTCATAAAAATTTTCTGAAATAGATGAAGATATTATTATCCCTAATGATTGACTGAAAAATGGAAGGGTGGGGAGAATAGGAGTTAAAGACTTATTGAACTCATAATTAGATTAAGGGCCAAATTAAAAGTCAAGTATTCTGACTTCCCCCAGTATTTTTTCATTCTCCATGCTGAAAAGACAGGGCCTTAAAAGGTTACAAGAACAGGAGTGATTAAACAAGGAAAGAAGAGAGAATCAATTGTGACCAAAAATAAATATATGTATAAAGTGCACACACACACACACACACACACACACAATGGGATCATGTAATGGTGCTAATGTCTAAGCTGGAGGATGGATAGAAAACAAGAATATGAAAAGGATTAGCGGCAATATTATATAAAGATTATCTGAAGTAACTAAGGATCTATCAGGTATTTATGCTATAGAAAAGGAGACAAAAGAAAGAAATAATTTTCATCAATAATTTGTGACTATGGAGATATTATAAGGAAATGTGTATGGTGGCCAAGTAAGCTAGGCTTAGAGTATTGAAGTCCTGTGTTTAAACTATCCCTCAAACATTTATGAACTACCTGCATGATAATGGATAAATTGTTAACTTCAGAATCTCTATTTACCCACCTCTAAAATGGAGATTTAATAAAACAACACCTACCTAATAGGCTTATTTTAAGGAAAGTGTTTCATAAGCAATAAAGTGTTATACAAATATAAGTTATTATGATTTTGCCTGTTCTTAAAGGGCAAAGCTAGAAAAGTGAAGTGAAAATTGCAATGAGATAAACCTTGGTTGAATGTGTAGAAGATAAGCCCTGGGATCCCTTTCAGTTCTGAGATTTTGGAATCCTGGAAACTTCCTAATAACTAAAGCTTTCTAAAACAGAATAAAGTATTTGTCAAGAACCAAATTATTTTACTGGAAATCTTCCAAGTGATATCTGGATAAAACTTCTGGGCAATAGTTGCTCAATTTTGCTTTTTCAAAAAAAATGGAACATTTTGAATTTTCAAGAATTCATTTCATCTTCTGACAAAACTTTAGGACATATTATGAAAGGAATGGCTGGTGAACATTTTAGAAAGGATGCTGAGGTCTCATAGACCAACATAGCTTCATAAACAATAAAACATTTCAAACTCACATCATTTCTTTTTTGGATATGGTTGCTAAATAGATTTAGATATATATGTATGTATGTATGTGTATTCACACAAATGCATTATTATAGTTATTTGGTCACTTCCCCAGCTCATTTTATGGATAAAAAAACATACAGTTATTACCTGAGGACAGATTTAAACCCAGGAAGAAAAGTCTTCCTAATTTCAAGCTAGTGGTCTAGCCAGGGCACTACCTATGTATATTTGGTTATCTACAGCTTTTATTAATATTTTAGTAAAATGTTTGATACACTTTCTCTTTCTTTTGGGAGATATGTATAGTCTTGTGTCTTAAAGAACAGGATAAATGACTGGACCCCCAAAATGTTGAAATGCCTCAGGGTTCTGTGCTATTTAACTAATATTTTGATGAAATTTGCATATGACACAAAATTTGGGGTTGATGTATTTACCACAATGATCAGGATGGAATCCAAACAAGATCTTAAATGGTTGGATCACTGGACCAAATCTAATAAACTCAAATGAAATAGCAGTCAATGTAAAGTCTTATTCTTGAGTTCAAAAAAATCAACTTCAAAATACAACATGGGAGACAGAAGTCTAGACAGCAGTTTACCAAAAAAAATCTGGAAATTGTAGTGGTCTTAATTATATTTATATAAATTATATTTGTACATTTAAAGGCACATACTATCTAGGCCCAGGGATGTAAGTAATACTGTTCTAGTCTGCCCTGGTCAAATTATATTATATTGGGAATATTTTATTCAGTTCTTGATACCACATATAGAAAGGAAATTGATAAGCTGCAGAGAGTCTAAAGGTGAGTACCTATTATACTGAAGGACCTTGGGTTGACACTGAGATCTTTTTGTAGGAAGTGAAGAAGCTTATCCAAAAAATACAAGCCTTGGAGAAGATAATAGTTGTTACAAAGCAGCCGAAAGCTTTTACATAGAAAAAGTGAGTAAACTTATTCTGTTTATCCTATAGAACAAAGTTGCTGAGGTAATTTAGTTTTGCTTAAGGGAAAAAAAATCCAAATGATTTATGCTGTCCAGAAATGAACTAGACTATCAAAGAAAGGGTATGTGTTCCTACTCCCAGGAAGTATTCAGACAGCAGTGGATGACTACCTGATCTCTGAGTTCCCTTCTGTCTAGAAGATTCTCTGATTAAAAATATAAAATCAATAGGAAAAAAGAAGTCAAAACAAATAACTTACTTTTTCTCTTAAAACCATTCTGAAAACCTTTATGACAGTAGCAGAAATATGACTCTTATTTTTCATTTATTCCTAATATAGGAATAGTCAGTCTGTGTCTTTGATTATTTGTGTTCCCTGATTAACTAGATGAAAGAAATTCAACAATACAAAAAACATTTCTTAAGTGACTGTTAGGCACAGATTACTATACTTAGAGTAGAAACAAAGTCCCTGTTCTTATGATATTTACAATTTAGTGGGAAATTAATATAAATACAAATATTTTATATGTTTAGTTAAAAAGTGCCCAAAGAAAATTATTATGTCCAAAGGGAAAAGGCATTGTTCACAGGGATAATGATAGGGGTGTCTTTATATGGCAGAAATGTCTGAAGTGGGCTGAAAGGATGACAAAGTGGGTGAAAAAGGTTGATTCAGGCATACTAATTGTTTGGGTGAAAGTACAGAATTGGGGGGAAAAAGTATGTGGGGTTAAGAAGGGGAAACAGAATAGTATAATCTCATTGGAATATCAAGTAAATGGAAGAAAGTAATACGAAATAATATTGAAAAGATAAGATGGAGCCAAATGGTAGAAGTCATATCAAGGAAAGGATTTTGAATATAATTTAGTATGTAATAAGTAGAGGAGAAAGCAACAAACTTTTAATATGCACCTGACATATCTGGGTACTATGCTAAACACTTTACAAATATTATCTCATTTTCTTTATAGATAATAAGTAGCTAATGAAGATATGGGAGCAAAGGGGTGTAATGGTAAGGGCAATCCTTAAAGAAGATTAATTTTGAGAAGGTGAAGAATGGATTAAAGATCTTCTTGAAAACTATTGCAAGGGGCAGCTAGGTGGTGCAGTGAAGTACAACCCTGGAGACAGGAGGTCCTGAGTTCAAACCCAGCCTCAGACATGTACTAATTAACTAGTTGTGTGACCTTGGGCAAGTCACTTGACCTCATTGCCTTGGGGGGGGAACCTAAAAAAAAGAAAAAAAGAAAACTATTGCATTACTCCAGGATGGTGGTAGTGAAATTTTTTACTAGAATGATAGAAAGGAGTGCTCTGCAAAAGAGTGAAGATAGTGATACTTAATAATTGCCTAGCTGTGTGACCTTGGGTAAGTCACTTAACCCTATTGTCTTATATAAATAAAAAAAAATTCTTAAAAAAAGAGTGAAAATGGAATTCACAAGACCCAGAGACTGTTTGGCTATAAAACATGGGGGGGGAAAAATGTTCAAAGTTGGAACCAAGATTTCCATTCTATGTCACTGAATGAATGAATAGTATTGTGATTTACAGAAATTGTGAAGTCATAAGGTTCAGATCATTCAGAGTCAAAGGTAATGAATTTGGTTTTGGATGTGTTGAGTTTGATATACCAGTGGTATGATTAAGTGACATTCAAAGTCCAAGTATGTTAGTCCCAAAGGAGAAGGTCCTTACCCATAGAGATAATGAAGGTTTCTATGGAAGAGGAGGTTTCAGTTGAGTTGAAAGGAAGACAAAGAGGCTGAGAAAACATGATTTAGTACATCCCAGTACTTATATGTCATTAAGATGACCTCTAGCAAAGAGGACTAACTAATTTTAAAAACTGTATTAAATGTATTTACACTGCATGGGCCCAACCAAAATATGAACAGTTGTTAGCAATTAAAATAAGATGAGACTAAAATTTCAGAGACTAAAAATTGGTCTTGTCCCACTTATGAAATATGTCATGAACTCAACATTTTTATCTGACTTGAATGAAGATAGAGATAACATTCTTATCAAATATGTACATAACAACAAAGCTAAGAAGTTTATCTAATATGTCATAAAGGCTCTTACCATAAGACCTCTCAGACTAGTTTTAGGGGAATAAGTAAGCTATCTGTTTAAACAATTTTGGCTTCTTCTTTTGTTCTTTCTGTAATTTAAATTATGAAATCTCTTTTTAACTTATTTTTCCAACTATATGCAATGATAGTTTTCAAAAATCATTCTTTGCAAGACTTTGAGTTTCACATTTTCTCCCTACCTCCTCTAGGAAAGCAGACTAATAAAGGCTATACATGTATAACTATGTTAAACATAAATCCATATTAATTGTTACATCCTAGAATCTTAAAGATAGAAGGGAGCTCAGAGATCTCCCAGGCAGTTGGAGATGGTCTACAACTCAGAAGAGAGAGATGATGGCTAAAGTAGGATTTGCCACCATAAATGTAATAAATCCTTGGAAATAAATGACATTAATTTGGGAGAAAATGCAGAGAGAAAAGAGACATAGAACCTATGGATGATAGTCAACTAACATCTTTCAGTATGGTTCTTACCATGTCATCCTTCTCCCCCCAGATCCTCATTAACTATTTATTACCTATAAAGTAAATGAAATAATATTTGTAAAATGTTTAGCATAATAACCAGCATATATCAGGTGTATATAGAGAAAAGTAATTAAGGAGGAGTTGTCTTTCATTTTTTTAAGACCAATGACATCACAGGTGATGCCTTTACTTGCTCATGAATTGAAGTCAGAGAGAATTGCAGAAAGACAGCAGCCTCACTATCTCTTCTAAAGTCATCAAAGACCAATGACAAGACAAAAGTCAGGATAACATGGATTCAAGGGATGACCTTAGTGTTTCTGATGTCTGATCAAACTCTCATAGCTGCTTCATCAGTCTTCATGATCTTAATGAAACAAATTGTTTTCATCTGCCTATTCCAGCAGAGGAAGTCTTTACTTACTTGGAGTAAACCTTCCCCTAATTCACCAATGGGGTTGAGATCTACTAGTTACCTTCAATCTAATCTAGTCCAACTTCTCAGATATTTTACCAGAGTGGGGCCACTGCACATGCTGTAACTTCTTGCAGACATAGATGAGAGTTAGGTGAGACATAAACACCAAGGTGGATAAACAATCCTGAAAAGAGCCCGTAAGCCTTCACACCAGAGATGTTAGTCCTCCTGAAACATCCCATACATACCAAAGTTAATGAGGTAGAGGAATAAAGAGAGTTTGATACCACTACAGTAAAATAAGTAAATTTAGTAAGAAATCAGTAATGGCAAATACCAAATGAAATTCAAAGCAGGAATTAAGTAAAGTCATTGGATCAGGTGACTAGGATGACTAGGATGTCACTGGTAGAGTTATTTCAGTTTAGTGATGAGAATAGACTCCACATTCTAAGTGTCTGAGGACAGATTACATAGCAAAAAAGTTTTCCATTGAATAATCAGAAAAATGAAAGAATAATGAAGAATAACTTAGTACATTGGGAAAATGGTGGGTCTGGAATCAGGAAGTCTCGTTTTCCTGAGTTCAAATCCACCCTCACATATTTACTATCTGTGTGACCTTGAGGGAGTTATTCAATCTCATTTTCTTCAGTTTCTTCATCTGAAAAATGAACTGGAGAAGAAAAATGACAAAACACTCCAGTATCTTTGCCAAGAAAATCCCACATGTAGCCACAAAAAGTGAGACAACTAAAACCACTAAACAACAAAATTTGCATCTAGTATACACAGTTTAGAGGGGAAATTGATGAACTAGGACACATTCTGATTAAGATGACCAGCAACCAGAAAGAAATAGAAACTATAGCATGAAAAATGACTTAAAAGAGTTGGAAATATATAATAAAAAGTAGGGATAACATGATGATCATTTTCAGCTGTTAAAGGGACTGGCATATGTGGAATTATTATCCGATAGTTTATATTACTGCAATGGGCAAAAGAAAAGCTAAAAAGTAAAAGCTATAAGAAGATTGATTTGGCCTCAGTATTGGGGGGAAAAGTTTAAAATATTTAATTTCTTCATATGCTGATTAAGTTTATTTGTGAAAAGTGAGATTCACACTGCTAAAAGTGTTCAAGGATAAAAAGTAATAATTAGGATAATGATGATGATAAAAAAATAACAAGTATTTATATAACACTTTAAAGATTACAAAACACTTAACAAATATTGTTCCATTATATTCTCATAATAACCTTGAGAAGTAAATGCTTTCATTATTTTTATTTTACAAATGAAAAAAGTGAGGCATATAGAGTTCAAGTAACTTGTCCAAGATCACCTTAGTTCTTAGTGTGAGAGATCAGATTTGAATTCAGAATGACTGCACTTCTTACCTGCCTAAGGAGAGGGAAGGTGAATATTTGTCAAAGATATTGCAGCCTTATATAGCAGGAAAGGTTACAAAAAGAGAGCTCTGAAGTACCTAACATTCTAAGCTTTTAATTGACTCTATTTAGTCACTCAGATAAGTTATATGGTGAAATTATCTGGAAATTAACTAAACTACAGTATTTCAATAGCTAATAATTATCTTTTTAATATTTCTAAATTGTTTAATACAAACCACCAAGAGCATCTAATTATGAAAAGTTGTCTGTTTTCATCATATCAAAATCATCTATAGCTTATGCTACAAACAGTTCTAAAACTCACAATAAACAGGGAGAGTTTCCCAATTGACCCATGGGTTAATATCTTGGTCAAGTTCTCAATAAAACATAAACCATAAATAGTGAAATTTTATTAAGTGAGCACACTGATAGAGATCTCAATCAGCAACAGACTCATTTAGATCTTTTGCGTCTGGAATATGGTGAGAGATAATCAATAATCAAAGACAAGTAGGGGTCAAAGTGAACCATGTTTGGGACTTGGAGTCAAAAAGTTCTAATTTCAAAACCCATTGAAAATACTGACTGGGGCAGCTAGGTAGTGCAGTGGATAGAGCACCAGCCCTGGTCAGGAGGATCTGAGTTCAAATCTGTCCTCAGACACTTAATAATTACCTAGCTGTGTGACTGTGGGCAAGTCACTTAACCCCATTGCCTTACCCGCCCCCCCAAAAAAAGCAAAAAAAACATACTGACTGGGTGATCCTGAGCAAGTCACTTAACCTCAGCAAGGCTCAGATTTCTCATTTATAAAATGGGATGATAATAGTACCTTCCTCCTAGGGTTGTGAGGATGATCAAATGAGATCAAGTGTTTCAAATGCTACATACATGTTGACTATTATCATAAGGGAAATTAAATAACTGCAAGGATTCAGGCTAGAAAAAAGAAAATAATTTATTACTTTATCATTGGGTATCATTTTTGATGAGGCATAACCCTGTACACCTTTCAAATGTGCATATCCTGAACATGCCTTAAATGTCTCTGATGACTCTTCCTTTCAACCTATGATTTTCTTAAGAATCCACTCACTATAGACCTACTGGGTCTATACCCTGAAGAGATTATAAAAAAGGATAAAAATATCACTTGTACAAAAATATTCATAGCAGCATTGTTTGTGGTGGCAAAAAATTGGAAATCAAGTAAATATCCTTCAACTGGGGGATGGCTTAGCAAACTGTGGTATATATATATATATATATATATATATATATATATATATATATGTATATATATATATATATATATATATATATATATATATATATATATATATATGTCATGGAACACTATTGTTCTATTAGAAACCAGGAGGGATGGGAATTCAGGGAAGCTTGGAAGGATTTGCATGAACTGATGCTGAGCAAGATGAGCAGAACCAGAAAAACATTATACAGCCTAACAGCAACATGAGCATGATGATCAACCTTAATGGACTTGCTCATTTCATCCAGGCACAATTTTAGGATGTCTGCAATGGAGAATACCATCTGTATCCAGAGAGGGAATTGTGGATTTTGAACAAAGACCAAAGACTATTGCCTTTAATTTAAAAAAAACATCTTATTATGCTATCTCTTATACTTTATTTTTCCCTTAAGCATATGATTTCTCTATCATCACATTCAACTTAGATCAATGTATACCATGGAAACAATATAAAAACTAACAGACTGCCTTCTGTGGGGGTGGGGGAGGGAAGCAAGATTAGGGGGAAAATTGTAAAACTCAAAATAAATAAAATCTTTCTTTATAAAAAGAATCTGAACTCCTCAAAGGGCTAAACCAACTGGTTGGTTGAATTTCATAACATTCCAAAAACTAGGCATAAAATGTTTAGATGGGGGAGCATAGAGAGAAAAGCAAAAAATAATTATTTAACAGAAAAATTTTGCTGAAACAAGAAAAATTTCCATTGTCTATTCTTGAAGATTTTCCCAGTCAGTGTCAATTCAAATTTACTCTAATTCCATATGACCATATCCAATTTCCTCAGTGCAATTGTATGCCCCATCTTGTATTGATTTAATCTAAATTTTACCCTTGTCAAGCTACCTTCAGAAAAATTTGAAGCATACTTAAAAGATCTCCTGGTTATCAAAACATTACTCTCTAGGGTTCTCAAACTGTCATTATAAAATAATAAAACATTAAAATATAGAAAACAAACTATCCATCTTCACCCAGGGATTTTCTTGGCTATCAATACATTTTAGTACCCAATGAATATTTTGTTCCCCTAGAGTTTTCTGAAGAAAAGTTTTTACTTAGCCAGAATTGAAGTTGAGTTTTTAGTCAAAATATTGACTCCATAGTTGAGACTCATCTTAAACAAAGACCCATAAATTATAGGTCCTGGAGGTATCAATGGCTAACTGCTGGGAAGCAAACTTAGCTCTTCAAGGCATCCCCAGTAATGTTTTGGCATCTGTGCTAAATAGGACAAAAAAACAGTGTTTCCTATGTAGTGCTGTTCCATTACTAAAATTCCTCTTTGCCTATCATCATCTCTGCAGTGGGGAAAAGTGACTGGCAGAGAGAAGTGACACATGCCAGAACTGGAGTGAGGCAAGTGTATAATGTCTGTCTTCTTCAGGCAAACTACCAATCAAGAGCATTTTATATAATATCCTTTATTGCCTTACTGTGAGTGCCCTAGTTTGGCTTAGCTAGCAGCACAAACTAGCTGACTGTCTCAGAGACTTTTGATCTAGTCTCTTGAAGCAGAAGTCTCCCAAAAGAACAGAAACTTTTTTAAAACATTGACTTCCAGGTTTCCTGTCATATCCTGAAAATATGACTGCATAAAATCAAATTAAATAATATTCCAAATACAGAAAAGCAGAAATATTAAGTGAATGTCTTACAAAACATAATGCAATCCAAATTTCACTCAATAAAAGGTCTTTGAAACAAAGATTAAAAACTAATTGGAAATTAAAGAATTTAATTCTAAAAATAAAATACTATTAAGAAGGGAAAAAAAAAGACATGAAGGAAAATGTCATCCACATCCAGAGGAAAGAACTATGGAGAACTAAAATATAGATCAAAGCATTTTATTTCCACTTTTTTATTTTTGCTTTTTCTTTCTTGTTATTTTCCCTTTTGTTCTGATTCTTCTTTCACAATGTGACTAATATAGAAATAAGTTCAACATGTTTGTGCATGTTTAACCTATAACATAT